>NC_056525.1:19484731-19534460 GCF_019175285.1 Sceloporus undulatus | reverse complement strand
GCAACATGTTCCACTGTCAAACAGCTCTTACTGTCAGGAAGTTCTTGCTAATGTTCAGGCTGTTAAAGTATTGAAAGTGGAAAATGTTCAGATGTGTCAATATCTGCTGAAGCCTAGATTGGCTACACCTGGAGCCCTGAGCAGCAGCCGAATGCTCAAGGTCGAACGTGCTGGACAGCATGTACAGTAAATGTAAATATGCTATGTCATCAAATGGAAGAGGAATTGGTATCCGTGGTACATAGCGACATGTACAGGAAGAGGTTGGGCTAAGTGGTGGCCTCATGGTAATTGTGAATATAAGCCCAGATACTGTTTATACTGTGTGGGAATAGTGTGATGTGACGGTTGGTGTGAGATTTGTACAGTGGTTAGTATTAGCTCGTGTGTTTGGAACTAAGAACAAATAAAGCCCTTTTAGGAGTGATAAGCTGGAGAGTGCTGTTTTCTTTGATCTGGCAGCTGTTTCTCCAGGCATTCTTCCAAGCAAGCCAGAGGCTTGTGTTTGAGGCTTCGCTCTGCTTTGCTGTGGGGAGATAACCGACGCCAGTCTTCATCCACTCGACATCAGACCAGATTCATCAACACATGTGGAATCTCTTTTTCTGCAGATTAAATCCATTGCTCCATGTACAAGTTCCTAGAGCGGCAGAAACGAAGCTTGCTTCCATCCTCAATATGACATCCCTTCAAATATTTAAACAAGGCTGTCATGTCACCTCTTAACCTTCTCTGCTCCAGGCTAAACATACCCACTTCCCTAAGCCACTCTTCATATGACATGATTTCCAGACCTTTTACCATTTTGGTTACCCTCTTAAAATCACAGAATCATAGAACCATAGAGTTGGAAGAAACCACAAGGGCCATCCAGTCCAACACCCTGCCATGCAGGAACTCTCAGTCAAAGCATGCACAACAGATGGCCATCCAGCCTCTGCTTGAAGACCTGCAGAGAACTAGAGTCCACCATACCCTGAGGGAGTGTATTCCACTGTTGAACAGCTCTTACTGTCAAGAAGTTCCTCTTAATGTTGAGCTGGAATCTCTTTTCCTGTAGCTTGCATCCATTGTTCCGGATCCTGTTCTCTGGAGCAGCAGAAAACAAGCTTCCTTCACCTTAATTGTGGTGCCCAGAACTGGACACAGTATTCCTGGTGGGGCCTGACCAAAGCAGAATAGAGTGGCACTAATACTTGATTCCCAGTTTGACCATGAAACCCACTGGATGACCTTGGCAAGTCACATGCTCTCAGCTTCAGGCGAAGGCAATGGCAAACCTCCTTTGAACAAATCTTGCCCCTCCAAAAAAAAAAACAAAAAACCCATGATAGCTTCACCTTAGAGTCTCTGTAAGACAGAAATTATTTGAAGGCATTCAACAACAACAGTCAACTCCTTTTGCACATCAGTTCACAAATATGCATCAACCTTTTCCTTCCATTGGGCAGGGTTAATGTTGCCAGGGGTGGGCAACATGGCCCTCTAGATATTGTTGGAATGCAACTCCCCTCACGTTTGGTATTAGTTTTGCTGGCTATTTCTGATGAGCTTGCAGTTCAACTCCTGGAGTCCCATGAGTTGCCCACTTTTGTTCTAGGCAATGCTTTTCACATTGCCAGAAGGGGGTGGTCTGCTACCTTTGATGGGTAATACTGCTGCTAGAAATACTCTAGGCAATGCCTTTTGTGCTGTGTAATGCTTAGAGTAATGAGTTGCTAAATGAAACTTTAGGACTGCTCCCAAGTACTGAGAGAAATGTGGATGGCAGCATCTGAGATAATTTCAGGAGCTCTTTAGACAATGTCTAAAAACATCCTCACCTTCAAGCAATGCTTACTAGAACTGTGCTCTAGAGATCAGTGCAAAGTAGTTGACCATGAATCAGGAATACAGGATCACAACACCCCTAACAGATGGACGTCAAACTTCTGTTTAAAAACCTCCAAAGGAGGAGATTTCACCAGCCCCCAAAGAAGCAATGTCTTCCACTGTTGTACAGCTCTTTCTATCAGGAAATTCTTCCTAATGTTTAGGTGGAATCTCTTTTCCTGTAGCTTGAATTGCTCCATATCTTAGTCTCTGGAGCAGCAGAAAACAAGATGTTTCCATCTTCAGCATGGCACCCCTTCAAATATTTAAACAGGTCTATCATATCACCTCTTAACCTCCTCTTCTCCAATCTAATCATACACAGGTCCCTACATTGATCCTCATAGGGCAAAGTTTCCACACCTTTCATCATTTTGGTTGCTATTCTCTGGACACACTCCAGCTTGTCAACATCCTTTTTGAATTGTGGTGTCCAGAACTGGACACAATATTCTAGTTGAGGCCTGACCAAAGCAGAATACAGTGTCACTATTACTTCCCTCATTCTAGACACTATATTTCTATTAATGTAGCCTAAAATGAGATTGAACTTTTTTAGCTGCTGCATCACAGTGTTGACTCAGCAACACACTGTTGACTCAGTTCAGCCATCTTGTTTCTACCATTGTCAAACAGTCCTTGTCAAATCACACAGACCTCTACCAGTGCATCCAAATATAACTTCTTCCTAACCTCACCCAGTAGTCTACACCAACTACTTAGTTAGGTATACTATGTAATTTCTCCTGGCCTGACCCCCCTACCAAACTTGATGGAAACATCATTTACCCATGTCCCAATCACCAGTGGAATGGACATAGTTCTCCCCTTGAAGCTGATGCTGGATAAAGTAGATGGGTGGGGAGTTACAATCATGCTAGTATTGTCACAGTTGTAACCAAAACCTTGTCTGCATGGGTTAAAAAACCTGCCCCCACTCCCCAATCTGGTGGGATCCTGTTCAGATGATACATGGTCCAAACCCTGGTTCTGGTGTGAACAGTCCAGATGATGTTTAGCATGTTCAGCACCAGAACTGGGATATAACACCTTTAAAACAACTTTTTTTAAAAAACCCATACCTCTTACTTCAGTTCTTCCAAGAATATCTGGAGCCCCCATCCCCACCCCGGAACAATTGTTTGCATGGGTGTCCCAGGGATGTAGACAGAAGTTTGGGAAGGGGGGTTGCAGACTTGGGTGCAGTGGCGCACACCATTCATTGTCTCTAATGGAAGGGGGGTCCGGACCCCATGGAACCCTGCCTTGGCTACATCTCTGGGTGTCCCACTGAGCTGCCCTGCACATCCACTGCTGTCACCAGTCACTTGCTCTGCGGTCAGAATCCAGCTATGCAGTCCTCACTGGATGACTTGTTCTGACCTTAAAACCAAGTGACACATAGAGACAGTGGATACACCAGGTGGTCCAGTGGGACACCCATGCAGACAGCTGTCTTGGTGAGGAAATGGAGGGACCAGTAATGGAGGGGAGGTTGGGCAGCTCCAAGGACAGGTCACTCCAGGCTACCCCCAAAGTATCCAGGCAAGTGCAGAGAATGCCTAAATAGCAATCATGAATATGGAACACTTACTTAGATTTACTCATCCATAACTGTTCTGTGTTCACAGTTTCTGCTTCATCACAATCGTGATGATATCCCCCACCCCCTAGTCAAACCTCCTTAACAGAGCATCAGCTATAGTGGGAGACTAATGTTTTGTTTTGTTTTTTGCTAAAGAGTGATGTTACCATCAGGTTGCTCAGGGGTCTGGCTAGGAGAGGCTACTTAGCTAAGTATATTTGACTAAGTAGCTGATGTAGAATAGTGGCCTGTGTGCTCTAGCACCTTTTGGATCTGGGCTATGCTTTTGGAACTTGCCTTTGAAAGTTTCTCCTTCACTATCCAGTATTCTGTGGTGGCAAAGCAGGGCATGCAGAATATTCATTTGACTGTATTTTAAAGAAAGGAGAGGGAGAGAGAGGGAGAGGGAGAGAGAGAGAGAGAAGGATAAACTCATTGTTCTTAAGATTCAGAACAGCCATCATGTGGGTCATTTAGAAAAGGTTCTTTCCTATCCTTGTCTTTAAGGCTGGTATATTTAGCCATGACCTAGAAAGACCATCATTTTGAGGGCTGAAATTGTCATTCACACAGTCTGCTGACTAGCTTAGACGTGACCCTCCTGCCTGAGCAGAAACTTGCAATGCTGCCAAATCACAGCTGATGCAAAAGGTGGGAGAAAATGGAGAAAAACAGCAGACCTAAGCAGATGTGTTGGGGTTAAGCGCCACCACCAGAAGGTAACATGACTGAAGATGCTTACGTTATATATTTATTTATGGTGGAGAGTGTCCATTTCTCATAAAAAGCTATGTAATCATATCAAAATAATGATTCAGCAATTGTAGCCTGTACTCATACTGTTATTTACAGGGTGCTCTGTACACAATAGGGCGTAGCAAAAGGCAGAGTATTTTTTGGGGAAAAATATTGATGGCTTGTGAACTTCTTTTTATTTGCACAAATGCAGCTGAATAAGTGTTACAGAGGAGCTGGAGCAAGCACACATCAATTATTATTATTATTATTATTATTATTATTATTATTATTATTATTATTATTAATTATTAATTATTATTATTTATATACCGCCTCTCTACAAAATACTTAAAAACAATACAATGACTGTGGTGAAGTCAGAAGTTGGCAATTAGATTTTCCTTCTGATAGCGAGAGAACTATTCAGGAAAGGCCTGCTGGAAGAGATCCGTCATTATAGCTTTTTAAAAGCTGTTTAGGTGGATCTCATCCAGCAGGCCATTCCACAATCTGGGAGCAACCGCTGAGAAGGTCCTCTGGGAGGTCGTAGACAAATTTTCCCCTAAGGATCTAAGTGTGCGGGGAGGATTATATGGAAGGAGGTGGTCCCGAAGATAGATTGGACCCAAGCCATTTAGGGCTTTAAAGGTGATAACCAACACCTTGTACTGGGCCCGGAAACTGATATGCAGCCAGTGGAGTGATCTTAAGATCGGTGTTATATGGTCTCTTCTGGATGTACTGGAGACCAATCTGGCTGCCATGTTCTGAACTAATTGAAGTTTCCTGACCAAGCACAAGGGTAGCCCCATGTAGAGTGCATTGCAGAAATCAAGGTGTGAGGTTACCAGTGCATGTACTACAGTCTCAAGGTCCCTGACTTCCAGGAAAGGGCGCAGCTGGCGTATCATCCAAAGCTGAAAACAGACATTCCTAACCATTGCATTCACCTGATTTGTCATGTGAAGCGATGAATCTAGGAGCACCCCCAGACTGCAAACACAGTCCTTTGAGGAGAGTGTGGCCCTTTCTGAACTGGAGGTTGTATCCCGATACCTGGGTTCGGAGCCGATACCTTAAGTACCTCCGTTTTGTCTGGATTCAGCTTCAATTTGTTTCCCCTCATCCAATCCATTACTGCCTTAAGACAGTCATTGAGAGGCGAGATGCAATCTGAAGTCAAAGCTGAAGACCGAGACATGGAGAAGTATATCTGGGTATCATCAGCATACTGATAACACCCCGCTCCATGCCTCCGGATGATCTCTCCCAGCAGCTTCATGTAAATGTTGAAAAGCATCGGGGACAGGATGGCACCTTGTGGGACGCCACAATTAAATTCTTTCCTTGCTGAGCAACTGTCCCCGAGCACCCCCCTCTGGAATCTGCCCGAGAGGAAGGAATGGAACCACTGAAGCACAGTGCCTCCTATTCCTAACCTTTTCAGGCAATTCAAGAGGATTAATGTTAATCCCCAAAGCAATATTAGCAATGCCCCTCCCCAAATCCCAAAAGCTACCTTTTGTTAGCTTCCAGGAAGAGTGGTTTTTGACTCATGTTTTGCATCCCTTTGAGAATTTGATGAAAGTTATGAATTCCCCTCAGAAAAATACACATAAACATATGCAAACAAAATTTTGCTAACAATTTATTGTATTGCACTGGGAATTGGTTTCCTTTACATAGGCTGGCCTGTAGTTTGTGCAAAATTGCAACAAACACTTGAAAATGCTAACTTTTTACCTTAAAATTCACTATGACATGAAGAATTCAAAGTAAAATGAAGGAAACTAAAGAGGAAAAACAATTTTCGCACCCATTTCACAGAGCTCCTGAAAACCCTGGATGGAACCCTGCTTAAGAATCCTCATCTTTGAAAATCTTTCATGGCCCCAGTTGCAAATCATTTACTTGACAAATACTTAATTTTTTCACTCTATTTCTATGCAGTATGGGAGTTTGTGCTGGCTATTCAAATGGACCATGTTGTCATCAGCAGCTGTAATTATCTTACAGCTGTAAACCACTTAGACACTGCTTAGGCGGTATGAAGCGGTATATAAATGAAGCTTGTTTGTTTGTTTGTGTGAAAATTCAAGGGAGGCTTTGGATAACTTGACATTGTTAGCATGATGCATAGTAGTATACTTTTCACTGAAAAAAGCAAAAGAGAATACAGGACAGCCCTGTAACCAGTAGCCTTTTGCACTGCAGAATTATAGCTCTCTCTTTGTTTGTGTGTGTCATGTCTTTCTAATCAGTATACCTTCAAGTAGAAACAATGTTTTCTGTATGATATGGAGGACAATCCAGAAGCTGTATCTAACACAGGAGCAGGGTAAAAATACTTGGTATCAATCAATCAATCAATCAATCAAATTAATAAATGAGATAATTTAATGAACTCTAAACTTCTTGGAGAAAGGATGGGAGACATATGTAGCAACCATTTTCTTTTCTCTTTTTCTATTTCCTTACCCTCTGTTGGGTGGTCCTGTTCTTAGGCTGTATTTTACTATGTATCACATTTATAAGAAGTGTATTGTCTTTGAGAAAATATATGTGTGCTCTTAGATGGACTTTTCTGTGTCAGATGCGCAGCTCTGTTTTTATTTCTCCCTTCTTTCTTTGTTTCCTTCCTTCCTACTTTCTTTAGTTTTACCTTGGCAGTGTTACAAAGTCTTGCCCACACGCAAAAGATAACACATTCCACCCCCACCCTATTCCCCAACTCAATCAGGAAGCTGATTGATGTATGATGCTCACCCACTCCCTCAAATCATCTGAATTTGGATTTTCAGGCTGAGATCCCCTATCTCCTCTCTTTGATTTTGCTAGGCACTGAGCCACAAGGACTGAGCATAGCCAGACAGCTGGTTGGACTCCAATCAGACATGCAAAGGTGAAATCTTATCTGAAAAAAACAGGAGGGGATGCAGATGGTGTCTACAAACTGTCCTAGTAATAACAGTCAAAAGAGTTTAAGTAGGAAAAAAGCCAGTCTAAATCCACTCTGGATGAGAATGCACATAAGGTTTGAGATACAAGTTCAACAAATAACTACAGGTTATTTCGAGGAGCTAGAATCTGTAATCTACTCCACCCACTTTAAAAATAACATCTATTACGTTCCTGAAGAATCTGAAGGAAAACTAGTCTAGCGCATGATGGTGGCCTTTCACCAAGTATTAATCAGAGCTGACTCTGGCTGGGATCTAGTTGGGATCTGATGCCTTTGTGGTATTTAGGCCTTTTTTCTATCTCTTTGTTATCCTGATCAGCAGTTGGATTTGTATACCTACCTGAGCATATATTTACAATCTACCTATCAAATGATTACTTTTGCTCTTCTAAAATTTTGTATCTGAATCCTGCCTACCCACCACAGCCTTCTTTGCTACCTGTAACTCTGTTCCTTGGAGCTGAGGGGCCATATGGAACAGAATGCACAATCAGCCGTAGTGATGAACATGGGGTAGCCTGCATTGTATGAGCTGAAGCACATAAAGCAACTGCAAAGATGTAATTGGATACAACTTCTTGATCTGGCACTCACTTCTCCTCTAGGAGCAATAGATAATAAAGACAATATTCTCCCACCTTTGTGAGTGAAGAATGATCCCATGGGAATGGGAGTGGAGAGACTGGAGGGGGAAATATTCAGTCCAGGTTTGAACTACTGATTTTCCTCTCTCTGAAGAATACTAGAGAGGGACAATTCACTTTGGTCCTCTGTTGACTCTGGATTTAAGATGTGCCTCCAACCTATCTTTGGTGTGCCACTTGTAAACCAAAGCACATACTACCAGATGCCAATAAGCCTTTGCTGATCTCTTTTAAAAGGGAGCCAGCAAGGAAGAGTAAATGCTGGACTGGGTAACTTCTCACCAGTCAGAGATGGGGATTGAGCCTGGCAAAACTAGATTAAGATTTTATTCTGTCCTCTCACTAGATTGTAATCTTGGATGCTTCCTTTATTTCTATAGTTTATACAAGAAAGATTATGTTAAGTGCAAGAGCCAGTAAATATTCCAAAAGCCATTGCTAAAGTGAATTTTTCTCCTTCTCTTCCTTTAGCAATAGGAGCAACAGAGATTAAACATTTTAAAGACTGATGTTCCTGGCTACTAATGGAAGTTTCCCTTATTCTGTTCCAAACAGGATTCAAGTGTGAGAAGGAGGAATCAGGATCTCCACATTCCGTGTGTTTCATGTATATTGATTTATTGCTCTGTTTATGTAGCTGCCCCATGACAGAAGTTCTCTGGGCAGCTCACAGACAGATGTAATTGGCTTTCTCTGTGCTGAAGTGTGGCCTCTTTTCTGAGGTCAAAAATTCCATGTACAGTACTGGCTTTTGATTGTTAAAGCAGTATGAAAACCCAGCTGGGAAAGAGGTAACCTGAGTGCTGTCTCCTGATACTTGAAGATCATTTACATAGATGGTAGAGGAAAATTCTGTTCTCTAGAGGGTAGAACCAATAAAAAGATGGAATTTCAATTAACTATTAGGAAAACTATTTGGAAGACAAAGTATTGTCAGTGGCACAGTTTGTCTTGGAAAATGATAGGTCCTCCTTCCATGGATGTTTTTTTTTAGCAGAGGGTAAATGGCCATGTATTGGAAGTTCTAAAGCAGTAGATTACCAGCTTTGACACGTGCCTGTAATATCTTTTTTCTCTCTTTTTCAATTTGGGCTGATAATTACATTATAAATGTAATGACTTGCAGGTTATTAACTGGTGCAGAAGTGTGTATTAATTAGAGGATGCACATTACACTCCTCCTTTCAAGGGTAAGTCAACCAAATCTCTTTCAGACTGTTCTAATAATAAAGTACTGAGGTGCAGCACAGATGTAGATACAAATACGTAACTATGTATTGGCTCCTGTCTTAACAGCCACACCAAGTGACACAGGGCTGTTCTGTTAGCAATCAGAATGCTGCAGATGACATTTCCAGACCCCTGCCACCAGCAAGCTGCAGTGACCTCTGTTGCGACTTCTTGGAAGGGACTGGAAATGACATCCTGCAGCACTTCAAGCACAATAAAAGTCAAATGCACAAGAATAGGATGGGGGATCCAAGGCTGAACAGTTCTAGATGTGAAAAGAACCTTGACATTATTTTTGATCATAAGTTGAACATTAGCCAGCAATGTGATGCTGCAGCAAAGAAGGCAAATGCTATTTTAGCCTGTATTAATAGAAGCATAGTTGCCAAGTAATAGTCCCACTGTATTGTGTGATAGTCAGGCCTCATCTGGAGTACTGCTGATGTAGAGTTGTTCTACGTGCCTCATTTTAATAAGTATATACACAAGTTGGAACAGGTTCACAGAACTTATAGCGAACATATGAGGAAAGGTTGAAGGAGTTCAGCTTGGTGAAGAGCAAATCTCCATCATCATCATCCCTTCTCAGGTCTTGCAAACTCAGGGCTGTGGCTTCCATCCATCTATCATGTGGGCTTCTTCTTTTAATTGAGTTTACGTACAAGAAATGCTAAAGGCAACAAACACAGGGCTGAAAATGGCCTCCAGGGCAGCCCCAAACTCTAAGAAGTACCTATATTTTTGTAAGTTGCTTTCTGCTAGGTATCATAGACATTGATCATCTATCAGTGCTATCATACTTTGAACATATCATTTGACCACATGACTCATTGGAGAAGATGATTATGCTTGGCAATGTGGAAAGCAGCAATAAAAGAGGAGACTGCACTCCATGTGGATTGATTCAAACAATAAAGCCACAGTCCTGAGTTTGCATGGCCTGTACAGAGCAGTTGATAATTGGGGATTCTAGAGTCAACTTGATGGCGAACAACAACATTTTTTCCTGGAAGTCTAGAATGCCAGCCATGTGACATACCTAACTGCTACTGGTTTAAAAGAAGGGTGAAAGGCCTTGTGGCATCTTTAACCTATTAAGAATAATCTTCCAAGCTGCCATTCAGAGAGTTGGTGCTTTGGTAGCCTCATGAGATACATGAGATACTTGCTTACAATCAACACAGCTCCCATCCCTTTCACGGTGCCTCACTCCCCTGCTTCTCCTTCCCACTTGGAAGACAATTTGTCCACACTCAAGCCAACAGCGAAATTTGTTCCTGACATTAATAAGAGCATCATCAAATCATTGTAATTGCCAGTAATTCTCCAATGTGTCCTGTTGAAAGACAAATGGGAGCAGATGAGTGTGGTTCTAATGAAAGGTCATTTATTCCCAAAGCTATTTTCCAACTAGAACTGAGCTTGTAATGAATAAAGAGGATTTTAAAAAAGCAAAATTAAAAACAAGCAAAACAAAGTGAAAACAAACAAAAAAAATCATTAAGATCCAAAATAATTCTTGCCAAGGCCACTTTTAAAAAAACCTTTAGGAAAAACAGATGGATACTTTCACATAATGGTAGTTGGACGTTTCTTCCCTCTTTCTCTCTTCCCCCTTTGGCTCACTATATATTTCCACCCATGTTCATGAAACTAGAATTAGTGACACTAATAATGACAAATCAAAGAACTAATGTTGTTTGACCTTGTTAAAGTGTGTTATTACATTTCCATGTAGCCACAGTGTAAATGCTGCTCAGCTTAGACATATGTTTTGCTATTTGTTTATTCTTTATGAATCAGAAATGAATCAGCCGTTGGAACTAACTGCCGCCTGTAGGCTTGCATCTTTGATTTAGGATTTTTAAAGCAGGTGATGAGGAACAGGATGGGGTATAAGGGCTGGCTGAATGCAAACAGAAGCTGGGCCTTTGGGTACTTATTAATGATGCCCCATTATTTATAGTCTGTTGCCATCTGCACATTATTATCAACCATCTGAAAGTGTACATCTTGTTTTGTGCATTTCAGTCATTTCTAATTAATGGTGACCCGAAGGTGAACCTCTTATGGGATTTTCTTGGCAAGATTTGTTCAGAGAGTGTGACCTGCCAAACAGCACTTGGTGGGTTTTTCCATGGATCAGTGGGGATTTGAGCCTCGGTTCAAAGCATGCCAAAAAGAGTCAGAATAGCATAGTGATTTGAGCAGTGGACTACAATTCTGAAGACCAGGATATGAATCCTACTCGGGCATGTAAATGCATTGGGTGGCCTTGGATAAGCCACATGCTCTCAGCCTCAGGGGAAGGTAATGGCAAACCCCCTCTGAAGAAACTTGCAAAGAAAACCCTGTGAGAGGCTTACCTTAGGCCGGGTCACCATAAGTTGAAATGACTTGAAGGCACACAACAACAACAACAAGTCCTAGTCCAATACTAAAACCACTATACCATGCTAGCTCAAAAATGCATTAGGCATCATAAAATGCAAGTTCTTTCCCCAAAGAAGTTATGGTCTAAGAGGTTACATCACAGAAGGGAGTAAGTAAAAGAGAACTTACTTGGAGAGGGAATGGTGTGGCAAAATGAGTATCAAGACTGGACAATTGTCTCCAGCTTTAGATGATGCTGTAAGATTTCACAAGTGAGAATTCTTTAGTGCTCTAGGTTGCTGTAAGCAAGACAGCATGCTTGTTTATGCTGACAGCTAAACAAACTGCAGGCCATGGTTTGTTTATTGTAGCATCCAAACTCATGTCTAGCTAGAAGCCATTAGGAAGCAAATTGGCTTCTCTTTCCTTTAACAAGCCAGAGAAATAGCCAATGGTTCCTTCTATTTCTCTGACTTTTTAAAGGAGAGACAAGTTGACATGACAGGTCCTGTCAGTTTGGTCCAGGGTTTGTTTAGCCACTCCTGCTAATCAGGAATATATGAACTGAGCATTATACTATAAGATCCAGTGAAGGGCCAAGGTTTGGAGATATTTTCCTCTATACTCCTATGGAATTGACATCAGTTCTATTATGTCGGTGTATTGGTGCACTGTGTGATCATTCCTATGATTCTTATGTACAGTCAGCCCTTCTTATACATGGATTTTTTATACACGGATTCAAGCATACATGGTTTGAAAATGTTCCAAAAAAGTATAAATTTACCTTGATTTTCCATTTTTTATAAGGGACACCATTTTGCTATGTTATTATATTTAATGGGACTTGAGCATACACGGATTTTGTTATACACGGGGGATCTTGGAACCAAACCCCAGCATATAACAAGGGTCCACTGTAGTAGGTAGGTCAGCTCTTTTGTTCAAAGAACAGAATGTATAATAGAACTTGGTGTATGAGTTCTATTATACATGCATTTTTTGGCTGTAGTACAGCAACCATGTATTCAGTTCATAGTTGCACAAGTGGAGTTTTACAAGTGTAAAACGTTTCACATGGATCTAAATCTTTTTGTTAGTCTTGACTAAAGTAAAACCATTGAATCAACTAAATTCATCTACATGTTGACTCATCATTCAACAATTAATTCTGGCCACACGCCCAGAGGACAATGTGCGCGCCCGCACCAGCACGAGGATTGAGAGAGCTGCGCTTGGCGGGGGCAGAAGAAGGGGGAAGCACTGGTGGGAGCGGCGACCTTAAAGCCGGCCTGCTAGCTCCCCGGATGCCGCCACACACCCAGAGGACAACGCACACATCTGTGTGGGTATTTTTTTGTTTGTTTTTTTGTTATGCTGCATGTTTGCACTGTATTTTAGGATTCTATCAGTCCGAGGAACTTTACTGAGCAGGCAGGGAGAGTGATTACAATAAAAGCATCAATCAGCATTGTGTTTTAGGATGCCACTGATAAAACCAGGATCCTTCCTTTGTTTTATCCATTGTCTTACTTACTGCCTTGTACTAGTTTACATCATGCTGATAAATCTATCAGCAACACAGCAAATTGGGAACAATGGAGATGGGATTACTGCCAGGAATAGAGAGGATATTGATATTAATGCAAAGCCCAATATAGTTCATAGTGCACCAATAGGAGTTGTGCGGGGTATGGGGAGATATGGTGTTAACAGGGTGAGAGATATTCCTAGAGGAAGACGACATTGATGTTTAATATCCATCCTGCCTTCCAATCACCCTGTTAACCTGAAAGAGCCAAGGATTGTCCCAAGCATACCACAGACCCTCTCTTTGCTCCTTTGCAATGCTAGGTCGGTCAAAAATAAGTCACACATCTTGTACGATCTAATAGATGAAATGAACGCCGACCTAGCATGTATCACAGAGACCTGGCTGGGGGAAGATAGCTGTGTGACCTGGGCTAAAACTCTCCCAGCTGGGTATGTAGTGAAGGAGCAGGTCAGGGAAAGTGGGTGAGGGAGAGGTATGGCTGTTGTCCACAAAGGTAACATCACCTTGACCAGGAACCCGGTTCCGAAACTGACACACATCGAGTGTATTTACCTGACCCTAAAGGCCAAGGACAGTCTGGAGATTCTGTTAGTCTATCATCCACCCCGGAGCCTAACAGACTCCCTGGCTGAGCTGACACAGCTGGTCTCTGAGCTGGTGTTGGAGTCCCCCAGGCTCCTTGTCCTGGGGGACCTCAACATCCCCTTCAAGGCCAGCTTATCAGATCTAAGAGGTGCAGCTCGGCAGTTCATGGATTCCATGACAGCCATGGGCCTGTCCCAATTGGTCCAGGGCCCAACACACTGTGCTGGTAATACTCTCAATGTGGTTTTCAGTACGGACTGGGAACATCCGTGGGCGGAGATAACTGATATCTCCCCCCTGTCATGGACGGACCATTTTCTGGTCAAGGTTGGACTGAATGCCACAATCCAAAAATCCCTCGAGGGTGGAGAACCTATTAGAATGGTCCACCCTCGAAGGCTGATGGAACCCAAAAGGTTCCAAGATGCCCTAGAGGGAATTATGTTTGGGAACAATGGCGACCCTCTTGAAACCCTGGTTAATAATTGGAATAAGAACTTTACCGGGGTAATAGACAGTATCGCTCCTGAGCGTCCTTACCAGCCCGCTCCAAATAGAAGACCCTGGTATACAAAAGACCTACGCCAGATGAAGTGGGCTGCGCAACGACTAGAGCGCTACTGGCGGAAACATCAGCGCATATCTGACAAGACACTCCATGAGAACATTATTATTATTATTAACCTTTATTTATGAAGCGCTGTAAATTTACACAGCGCTGTACATACAATCTTTTTAGTTAGACGATTCCCTGCCCTCAGGCTTACAATCTAAAAAGACATGACACAGAAGGAGAAGGGAGTGGTGGAGGGAAAGGGTAAGAGGTCCAGCAGTTCCTCTCTACCTCCAAGGCTTGGACCAAGGTAGATGGACTGGAGGGAGGGCTTGGCTTCATAATGGATGGTTAATCTTCTTCCAGGGAAAATACATACTCTCAATTGGATAATACATATACAGTACATAGCAATACAGGAAATGGTTTGATAAACAGGCACCAAAAGAACATCAAATAGTAAGTGACAATTATGCAATGCCTGGGAAGGCTTCTCTGAACAGGATGGTTTTCAACTCCGTTTTGAAGCTGGTTAAAGAAGTGATGGCTCTTGCTTGTGGGGGAAGAAGGTTCTAGGAGTGACGGGCAGCAAGTGAAAAGGGGCGAATCCGGGATGGGGCAGAGGAAATCCTGGGCTGAGACAGCAGACCTTGATTACCAGAACGGAGGGCCCAAGTGGGGTGGATTATATGGGGAGAGGCGTTCCCTCAAGTAACTCAGGCCCAAGCCATATAGGGCTTTATAGGTGATGACCAACACTTTGTATTGAGCCCGGAAACTAATAGGTAGCCAGTGAAGAGATCTTAATACCGGTGTTATATGGTCTGACCTGGAAATTCCAGGGACCAATCTGGCTGCAGCGTTTTGAATTAGCTGAAGCTTCCGAACCTGGTACAAAGGTAGCCCCATGTAGAGTGCATTACAGAAATCCAAGTGAGAGGTTACCAGTGCGTACCAGTACTACAGTTTCAAGGTCCTTTTGGTCCAGGCAGGGATGCAGTTGGCGTATCAGCCGAAGCTGGTACCAAGCACTCCTGGCTGTCACATCCACTTGAGATGATAACTGCAGAGATGAATCCAGGAGTACTCCCAAACTGCATACTTTGTCTTTCAGGGGAAATGTGACCCCGTCCAGGACTGGATGGCAAATTTCCCTGCCCGGACTTGGAGTACCTATCACGAGTACCTCTGTTTTCTCTGGATTCAGCTTGAGTTTGTTTTCCCTCATCCATCCCATTACTGACCTCAGGCAGGCATCCAAAGGAGAGACGCCATCATTAGTCACTGTATCAGTCAGAGACATGGAGAGATAGATCTGGGTGTCATCACCGTACTGATAACACCGAGCTCCATGTCTCCGGATGATCTCTCCCAGCGGCTTCATGTAAATGTTAAATAGCATCGGGACAGAATGGTGCCTTGGGGGATGCCAGATGTCAACTCTCTTTTGCGAGAGCAGCTGTCCCCCAGCTTCACCATCTGGAATCTTCCTGAGAGGTAGGACCGGAACCACTGAAGCACAGTGCCCCCAATACCTAACTCTTTCAGGCGTTCCAGAAGGATACCATTGTCGATGGTATCGAAGGCCGCTGAGATGTCCAAAAGCACCAGCAGGGTCACACTTCCCCTGTCGATGCCCAGATGAAGATCATCAACTAAGGCGACCATGGCAGTCTCAACTCTGTATCCCACCCTGAAGCCAGTTCGAAATGGGTCTAGATAATCAGTTTCATCCAAGACGGCTTGGAGCTGAAAGGCAACTGTCCTCTCGATCACCTTGCCCAAGAATGGTAATAAAGAGACCAGTCTATAATTACACATCTGCAGGGGATCAAGGGAGGGTTTCTTTAAAAGTGGTTTCACTATTGCCTGTTTTAAGGCCGGTGGAAATATCCCCTCCTGAAGAGATGCATTATCTATACGATGTAATGAAGTTTTTATAGCATCTCCTCCCTGAATGGTCAGCCAAGAAGGGCAAGGATCGAGAGAGCATGTCGTCCTTTTCACGCTGCCAAGGAGCTTGCCCACATCCTCGGTATTTACAAACTCAAAACGATGACACCCAGATCTATCTCTCCATGTCTCCGACTGATACAGTGACTAAGGAAGGCATCTCTCCTCTGGATGCTTGCCTGGGGTCAGTAATGGGATGGATGAGGGAAAACAAACTCATCCAATCCTGGACGGGGTCACACTCCCCCTAAAGGACAAAGTTTGCAGTCTGGGAGAACTCTTGGATTCATCCCTACAATTGTCATCACAGGTGGATGCGATGGCCAAGAGTGCTTGGTACCAGCTTCGGCTGATAGGCCAGCTGCGTCCCTGTTTGGACCAAAAGGACCTTGAAACAGTAGTACATGCACTGGTAACCTCTCGCTTGGATTTCTGTAATGCGCTCTACATGGGGCTACCTTTGTACCAGGTTCAGAAGTTTCAGCTAACTCAAAACGCTGCAGTCAGATTGGTTGCTGGAATTCCCAGGTCAGACCATATAACACCAGTATTAAGATCTCTTCACTGGCTACCTATTAGTTTCCGGGCTCAATACAAAATGTTGGTTATTACCTATAAAGCCCTATATTGCTTGGGCCTGAGCTACTTGAAGGAGCGCCTCCTCCCACACAATCCGCCCCACACTCTCAGAACAACAGGGAAACATCTGCTAGAGTGTCCGAGAGTGAGATTGACAACAACTCACAAAAGATCATTTGCAACGACATCATCGACTCTCTGGAACAATCTTCCTGACGAAATCTGGGTCTGCCCCACCTTGGATGCCTTCAAGAAGGCTTTGAAGACATATTTATTTCGGTTAGCATATCCGTCTGACTCCTTGTAGATATCATTCTTGATAGAAGTTCATTTTATTGACTGACAGATTTTATGGCTGTATCTTTTATTATGCTGAGGAATGTATATTGATATGTAGATTTTA
The DNA here is from genome assembly GCF_019175285.1 of Sceloporus undulatus. Classification (NCBI taxonomy): domain Eukaryota; kingdom Metazoa; phylum Chordata; class Lepidosauria; order Squamata; family Phrynosomatidae; genus Sceloporus; species Sceloporus undulatus. Next base: position 19,517,428 of record NC_056525.1, on the reverse strand, counting down.
TATTTTTATAAATTGAATATAACTGTGTTTTGATGTAAGCTGCTTTGATAATTGGGAAAGCGGTATATAAATTAATTATTATTATTATTATTATTATTATTATTATTATTATTAATTCAGAGGGTCTGTTCTAGTTGAACACAATTAAAAGAAACAAAGTATTTCATTTTCTATATAATCAAAACGTAAGTATAGTTTGCTTACAAGAAACACATATTAAAAACAAAGGGAGTAGCATATTAAAAAATAGTCAGTTGGGATCCTTTTATGTAGCATCTTGTGATCATGAAAGAAAAAGGGGGGTTGTAACTTGTATTAAAATAACATTAAAGCAAGAGAAGTGTTTAAAGATAACACCGGCTTGTATGTGGCAACCGAAGTAGAATTGCAAATGGGGAAAATACTTATACTTAACATATATGCCCCGCTAATAAAAAGAGCAAAGTTTTTTAATGATCTAAAACAAAAATTACAAAATCACAACTATGATAAGTTAATTATAACTGGTGACTGGAATGGGGTAATCAACCCTGAAATTGATAGACTATCTGGACTAAGCAAACATAATAATCAAGGGGATCTTCCTAAAGCGGCTTTAAAACTAGTGCAGGAAAATGACATGATAGATATATGGAGACTACATCACAAAGATATTAAAGACTTTTCCTTCTATTCTGGGCAATTTAACTCGTGGTCAAGAATCAACATTATGTTTATATCTAAAACTTTATGCAAAAAAGTAATCAAAACAGAAATAATGCCGAGATTTATATCTGACCACAGTCCAATTGTAATGTTAATTAACCCTGAGGGGAAAAAAGAATTCTCTTGGAGGCTTCAGGATTTCTTACTTTGTGATGAAGATATAACTAATAAAATAAGACAAGAATTAAACAGTTACTTTCAACAAAACTGCCAAAAAGAGACGCCAATGAGGACAATCTGGGTTGCATCTAAAGCAGTAATAGGGGGACATTTAATCCAACAGGAAATAAGATATAGAAGAAAAAGAAAAAGACTTGTTGAACAAACTGAAGACGAAAGAGCAGGAACATATCATGAAACCACAGAACAAAATACTGTATGACCAAATCCAATTAATTAAAAATCAATTAGAACATGAGATATCTAAAGAAATCTTGCAAAGAAACCAAGACTGTAAACACTTCCACTTCGAAAATGCGAACAAAGTAGGAAAATGGCTTGCTAATAAATTGAGAAAGGAGAAAGGAGACAGAACAATTCTGAAATTAACAGAAAATAAAAAAGCATATACGCAACAGGAAGATTTAATTAGAATAACAGAGACATAGCTTTAGCAGAAATAGATCTAGCCATCTCCAAATTAAAAGATAATAAGGCTCCAAGCCTCGATGGCCTCACGGCAAAATATTACAAAGTATTTAAGAATGAAATATCCCCTTGGCTCCACAAAACAATTAAAGATATTGATAATGGTAATTTCCCTGAAACCTGGAAACAATCTCTAACAGTTCTCATTCCGAAAGAGGGTAAAAATCCAGAGGACATTGCTAACTACCGTCCCATCACCCTACTGAATATCGATTATAAAATATATTCATCTATCTTGGCAGACAGGTTTAAAAAATTCTTAGGCAATTGGATCTCTGAGGAACAAGCGGGTTTTCTACTGGGAAGGTATATAAAAAATAACATCAGGACCCTATTAAATATTATAGAATATTATGATTGGCATAAAAATAACAAATTTGGAGCTATATTTTTAGACCTACAGAAAGCCGTTGATAGCGTAAATTGGGAAACACTTCTGACTCTGTTAGAGGAATGTGGAATCAAAGGGAGATTCCTACAGGGAATAAAATGTATATACAAATCTCAGGAAACTCAGATAATAGTAAACGGACAAAGAACTAGTATATGTACAATCTCTAAAGGAACATGCCAGGGCTGTCCTCTCTCCCCTTTACTTTTTATTACAGTTATGGAAACACTGATCCAAAAAATAAAAATGGAAAGAGAGATCGAGGTTCCAAAAATTAAAAATTTCCGATATTTTCTGAGGGCTTACGCAGATGATATAGTCATTTTTTTTTAGAAAAACCTATAAGTAGTTTGAAGAAACTGGAAGTGGTAATCGATGAATTTGGAAAAATATCTGGAATCAAATTAAATAAAGATAAATGTGGAATCATAACAAAGAATTTAACATCCAAGGATATTGTAAAATTAAAACAAAGTACCGAAATTCAAATTGTAGACAAGATAAAATATCTCGGAATTACAATTACTAATCAGAATAAAGATCTATACAAAAACAATTATGAGAAGGTATGGGACAAAATCAAGATTGATTTAAACAATTGGAATAACAAGTATTTAACATTCCTTGGTAGAGTAGCAACAACACAAATGTGCATTCTCCCTAGAATGCTATTTCTATTTCAGACTCTTCTGATAATTGAAAATAAATCTGTATTTACATCTTGGAATAAGGACATAAGTAAATTTCGTTGGAAAGGGAAAAAAGCTAGGATAAAACTTAAGATACTCCAAGACAAAAAAGAAAAAGGGGGAATGGGACTCCCCAACCTAAAATTATATTATAAAGCATGTACACTATTGTGGGCAAGAGAATGGATGGTTCTAGAAAATCCGAAACTGTTGGAGTTGGAGGGAGCAGATCTAAAGGCAGGATGGCACATGTACTTACGACTAGAACAGACAGATAAAACCTTTAAAACACACAACATAAGGAAAGTCATAATTAAAACATGGAACTATTACAAGAAGTTTCTCTATTCAAAAATTCCCAGGTGGAATTCCCCGCAGGAAGCTTTTCACAAAAATGACTATAAGGGAGGTTACAGTTGGTTAAAATATAATGGTTATTTGATAACAGTTAATGAAAAAACAGAAATGAAGACACACACTCAATTAAAGCAGCAAGGAATAAAAATCAATTAGTTTCAATATGCTCAATTAAGGAAGGACTTTGATAAGGATGTTAATAAGGATGGAATAGAACCAAAATGGACAGAATTTGACAGAATCATTTTAGGAGGAGAAAAGGGGTTTGTTAAAAAGACATATAGAGTATTATTGGATATTGAAATGAAAGAAGAATCTATCAAGGAAACTATGATAAAATGGATGCAAAATTTAGGAAAGGTAATTCCTATCACAATGTGGGAAAAGGCTTGGTCAAACACTCAAAAATTTACAAGGTGTAACGCTCTTAAAGAAAATTTCCTTAAAATATTTTACAGATGGTACTTAACCCCCTCCCGTTTATCAAAAATGAATTCAAATTGTAGTCCATTTTGCTGGAAGTGTAAAGGGAAAATTGGAACAATGTACCATATGTGGTGGAAATGTGGGGAAGTACAGAAATATTGGAAAAAAATTCATAAAGGAATACAAGAAGCGTTAGAGATCAATATCCCCCTATCCCCTGAACTGTTCTTACTAAATATTACTGACATAATTCATGGTAACTTAAATAATGATTATACCAGTATAATACTGTACATGATTACAGCAGCCTGAATGGTGCTTGCAAGATATTGGAAAACAAGTATTATACCGGATCTACTAGACTGGAAGCGTAATGTACAGGAGCTTATCATAATGGATCAGCTTCCAATGCTTACAGCGGGAAAATCAAATCAAGCATATGAAAAAAAAATGGGGGAAAATTAGGGAAAGGTGGTCCTCTTAAAAGACGATAATGTGCCATAAGAGGCAAACCCTACATGCTCAGGGATCAAGATATAAAAGAAACTTACGACGTTTTTCTTCTCTTTAAGAACATTTTAAAGAGCTGTCCTATGTGTTATGACAGTGACTTAACTATATTTATGTTTTACATTTGCATGACAAATCTTAATGTGGAATATTTTGTATATAGAGGGAAAAAAAATATTAGGGTCTTTTCCCCTTAAGCTGAGGAGTCACTGTCCTGCGCAAACCTTGAATGGATATTTGGAACCATAAAAATATAGGTTCCAACCCTTTATCCTTAATCATTGACTTTTAGAGTAGTTACTTTGGTGTAACAGCCAGAAGCTCAGCACTAGGTTGTGTCACTCTGCTTTAATAAATAATGAAACAAGGCCACTTTACTGATGTACTCATGACAATTGTTATTTTTTTAATGTTCAAAGGGCATTTTAAGAGGTCCCTTTTCACATTTTATGCCTTGCTGTGATCAATCCAAACTGAGCCCTTTTTGTACTGTATTATAGCATCCAATGTATGGGAAGCTGACATCCAAACAAACCCCCATTAACTGCAGAACTTAGAAAAGTTACTTTTTCTGAAATACAATTCCTAGAATCCCTAAAAAAAAAAAAAAGAGAGAGAGAGACTAACCAACAGGATTCCCACCATGCAGTCTTGCATTCCTGGATGATCCATAAGTATTTATCAGTACCTTCAGTATACTTCTCTATTTACTGGGATTATGGGAACAAGAATTGTACATTCCCCACTGCACAACGGGACAGTAAGTAGATACACTGGCAGATACAGAATTGGCACAGTACTCAACATTAGGCTTGTATAAATGCACAATGATGTAATTGAAGCTACTTCTACACTTTGTCATTATGGCTCAATGCTATGGGATTCTGGGATTTGTAGTTTTGTGAGCTATTTAGCCTCTTCTGTCAGAGAGCTCTGGTGCCACAACAAACTACAAACTCAAAGATAGCATATGATGGAGCCAAGACACTTAAAGCGGTGTCAAACTGCATCAGTTCTACAGCATGGCAGCAGCCTGAGTCAGTATAGATTTATACTACACAGGCATGAAATAGGATCATGGACCTTGTGGTTGGCTTTGTTTTGTGGGATGCAAGGAATAGTAAAGTTATTGTAAGTAACAAAGCACATGACCTATGTGAACAAAGTCCAACATCTCATGTAAAGGGATTTAAATAGTGATGGTAGAGGCCATCAAGAGGTCTTAGAAAGCCAATACAGACAACACTAGGGATGGTAGAGGCCATCAAGAGATCTTAGAAAGCCAATACAGACAACACTGGAAGTATAATCCAGTGGCAATCCGAATGCAATCATGGGATTTAACGTTATTGCGTGATTGACTACCACACACAATTTCGGCAATGGAAAATCAGTCTGAACGCAATCATGGGGTTTCACGTTATTGCGTGAGAGGTGATCACACACAATTTTGGGCAATGGCAAGCTATTTTCTGGCAATGGGAAGTCAGTTCGAACGCAATTTGAAATCATATAAATTTGCTGAACTAGCGAATTCACATGAATGTGTTCTGGCCCCACTTTCTTTTCATTCGAAATTAAGAAAAATTCCTCCCGTGTGATAAACTCCCATATGAAATGAGCCAATGGTTTGAGAATGAAACAGCTAGAACAGAATGCGAGGCCTTGGGTGGTGGATGGAGCTAGAGAAGAATTTGACAGATCTAAGAGATGGTGTGAGAACAGAAGCTGTACTTCATTAATTGTTCACAGCCAGTGCTAGTAAACTTGGCACTACTGTTTCATTTACTAGACCAGTTTGGCAACTCTGCTCTGCCTTGGCTTCTTTTTCAGTGGAAAGTCACTTGGTGGTATGGCATGGATGCTCATATCCCAAATTCAAACCACTCCATTGATCCCAGTTCTACACCACTCCAGGGATCAGGAGGTTGGAGTGGATGGCCCTTGTGGTCTCTTCCAACTCTACGATTCTATGTTTCTATTCTATGATTCTTGATTGGGTTGCTGGCAACTTTTTTAGTGATGTTAATACATAGGCATTAGGAAAGTCAGTGTGGTGTAGTGGTTTGAGTTTTGAACTATGACACTAGAGATCAGAGTCTGATTTCCTGTTCAACCATGGATACCCACTGGCTGACCTTGGGTGAGTCACACACTCTCAGCCTCAGAAAACTCCATGAGCCTTAGGGTCTCCATAAGTTGGAAATGACTTGAAGGCACACAACAACAAACAAATGGTAATAGGCAAGCCTAACACTGCACAGTATTATATGTTTATGTGCCTGCATGAGGTGACAAAACTAGTTTTCATCCACATGTAGTAAATTAGCCATGTACTGTTTCACCAGGTGTAATGATCCCACTATTGTGGGATATTGTGGTGCAACTGTACCAGAACAGTATTTTATAGAGGAGTGGACAAGCCATCATGGTATTTCCTGCCTCCCCCGCAATTTCCCCCAATAAGTGTAGAGTTCCAATGGAATAGTCAGAAAACCAAACAATCTACTTTCATGCCTGCATTTATTTAAATACTTTTCCTGCATCCATTTACTGCTGAAATGGAAACAATGAATGCCCTTGTCTAGAACACTTTAAATGCTGTTTTTATCTTATGACCAAGCATTTCATTTGCCTTTTTGAATGAGATTTTGCTGCTTCTGTTTTTAAATATATATATATTTTAAAAACCCAGCTATTTTGTACTGATTTCTTGGAAAGTTATATAAAAGCTTGGAACAAACAGTGCCCACCTTCTACTATTGAAAAGCACTCCATCGGTTATAGACTGTAATTTAAATTCAGCACAGCGGCTCCTGTCACTGGAATGATATTATAAAGCTGGTTTATTCATATTTGAACACCCCCAGAGTCCCATAATGCATTTCTACACCCTTCAACCATCCTGAGAACTATTAGGAATTCTCCTCAGCCCATTTCTTCCCTGTTTCCCCTTATCTTATGTACTCTGCACTTCAACTCAGTTTATTTAAGTCACCACCACCTCCTCCCTGTTTTGTCGCAGGTGGAGAAAAAAAGGTAAAAGTTCACCTTTGGCTGTCTAGCTGGAAGTCAAATTGGTGGAGCAGCACTTTCAGTTCAGGGCTGGTCTAAACATTGCACAAGGGTGCCATTTATCAAAAGCAGGAGAGGGCACCAAGGCTGCAAGCTGTCCATTGCACCATTGATCCAAACTACATGTATCAGGAGCATCAGTCTTTTAAAGCTAAAAGTTTTCCCTTTGACAAGGATGTCAAGTTGCTTCCGGCTGTAGGGAATGGTGCTCATCTCTGTTACTAAGCCGAAGAGCCAGCATTGCCAAAGACTACTCCATGGTCATGTGGCCAGCAAGACTGCACGGAACACTATACCTATTTATCTATTTGCATTTGCATGCTTTTGAACTGCTAGATTGGCAGAAGCTGGGACTAATGACAGGAGCTCACCCTATCATTCAGCATTTGGGCCTCGACCTTCTGTTCATCAGAATTAGCTTCTTAACCACTAAGCCACCATGTCCCTATCAACTTCTTACTTATTATTTAATTATTTAATTTATATCCCACCTGTCTGCTGGTGCAGGGCTCCAAGGCAGCACACAATACCTTAAAAACACAATACAATTTAAAAAATCTTTAAAGTTAAAATAAAATTAAACTAATTTAAAAATGCAAGTTAAATCAGCATTAAAAGGCATTTAAACATGATGAAATAAAAAATGCTACACCTCCTCTCCATTAAAAATTATATCTGCTGTCACCAAAAGTCCCCTTAAATAAAAATGTCTTCACCAGCCAGTGGAAAGAGAGCAAGGAATGGGCCAGCCGAACCACTCATGGAAGGGAATTCCACTGCTTGGGAGCAGCCACGGAGATGATTTTCTTCCAAGTTGTCACCAGCCATACCTGCAAAGTTGGTGGAACTGAGAGAAAACCCTCCCCTGTAGATCTTAAGGCATGTGTGCTGGTTTATATAAAGTGATGCAGTCTTTCAAATAGTCTGGGCCCAAGCTGTGTAGGGGTTTAAGGATCATAACCAGCATTTTGAATTCTGCCTGAAAACAGACGGGTAGCCAAAGGAGCTTTTTCAGCAGGAGAGTTTTCTGACCCCTGTAACCAGCCCCAGTCAACAGCCTGGCCTCAGCAGTTTGAACTTATTGAAGTTTCCAAACAGTTTCCAAAGACAGCCTCAAGTAGTACATGTTACAGCAGTCCAATATCAAGGCATGTGTTACTGTAGCCAGATCTCAGACTTCTCAAGGAACAGGTGCAGCTGGCCCACTAGTTTTAACTTTGCAGGTACACTCTGAGTCCAGAAACATAACCAAGCTACCAACCTGAGATTTCAGGGGCAGAGTGACCCCATCCTGCACAGGCTAAATCCCTATTCCCTGCTCTGTCTTTTAACTGACCAGGAGCACCTCTGTCTTGTCTGGATTAACTTTCAATCTATTTTCCTTCATCCAGTCCATTACTGACATTGGACAGAGAAAAAACTTCCTTGGAATCAGATGAAAAGGAGAGATAAAGTTGTGTGCCATCAGCACATTGATGACACTGAACCTCAACATTCCAGCTCACTCTTTTCAGTGGTTTCATGAAGATGTTAAATAGCATGATTGATAAAACCAAGCCCTGAGGGACATTGCAGGATATTGGCCAAGGCACTAAACATGAGTCTCCCAGCACCACCTTCTGAGTCCACCCCTCCTAGAAAGACTAGAGCCACAGTAAAACAGTGTCTTTGAGCCCCATCCCAGAGAGGCAACCCAGAAGGATACCATGGTTGCTGAGAGGTCCAGCAGAACCAACAGGGACACCCCTCGTACAATTCTTTGCATAGGTAATCCACCAAGGAGACCAAAGCTGTCTCTGTCCCATTGCCAGGCCTGAATCCAGATTGAAATGGTTCTAGATAATCAATCCATTTCATCTAGGAACCCCTCAAGCTGGGAGACCATCACATGCTCCAGTACTTTACCCCAAAAAGCATATTGGAGACTGGCCAATAGTTCTCTAATACATTGGGATCCTGGGAGGATGCCCCCCCCATAACAGCATCAACACTGACTTTTTAAGGCAAGATGATAACCTGCCTTGCTGTAGTGAGGCATTCACTGTCCCAGCCCACTTACCCAAGATGTTAATCCACCCCAGACTGTTTTCAACAGGAAGGGCATGCATCCAGTATGCATGTGCTGGCTCCCACCTCTCCAAGGATCCTGACAACATTCTCAAATTGCACAAACAAAATGTATCCAAGAAAATTGGACAAGCAGGAGCCAAGGCTACATCCACCAGACCTACATCAACTGCAGCATCCAAGTCAGAGTGGATCCAAGCCATTTTGTCTGCAAAGTGTCTTGCAAATTCTTTACAGTGGGCTGTCAAGTGGTCTCATTTTTCTTCTTGTGGGCCAGAGTGTAAAAGGCCTCTGACCATTCAAGGCAGCTCCATTGGACAACACTGTGCAGATGCAGTGGTGCAACTATCACTACAGCGTAGTCCTTCCAATGAGCTCTAGCCTGTGTTTGGTTGGATTCGCTGCAAGTCTTCTGCCATTGCCACTCTAATCTCCGTCCCATTCAATTCAATCAATCCATTCAATATTTATTGATTAGCCCATTGGTCATCTCAAAGTACCACAATACAAAATAGAAAAACACGATAAAATTCTCTATAAAACTCTGTGTAGAACTCTAAATAAGAGTTATATAAGAGAAGTCATTTCATCACTGACAGCTCTCTAGTGAATCCAGGTCTTGTTTCACTTCAGTTTGTGGGAGGGGATGCTTAGGGGCAATTGTGTCCACTACCCTAACTTATTCCATAGATCACCCAGGGCTTTGACAGACTCGCCTGCCAAAGCAACAGGAAACTCCCAAAGAACCACCCAGATCCATAAGTTTCCTGGGGCAGTCCATCTTAATCACCTCTCCACCCCTGCAGAGGTTCTGAGCCCCAACATACATACATACATACATACATACATAAATGGACTTTCTTAACCCATTTTCAACTATCCTGGGCAAAATGCCCACCATGAATCAGGATAGTCTGGGACTTTGCAAACCTGGTGCTTTCCCCAAATTTCCAGCCTTTTCATTTTAATTTTATTTTCAGCACATTGCTCAGAAAAAGCTCTGCCTTTTCTAAGAAGTCTCCACAGGCCAGAAACACCCAGCCTGCAGGGATCTTTTCTACTATTACCAGCTTTTTTGTCTACCAATTTCTATCCTCTGCATTGCTCCCAGTTTATGGAATGCTACCAGGGGATGGGGAGAGGGGGAAATATCAGTCAACACTCTAGCTAAAGCGCCTCCTAAATTTCCAGCACTTACTACAGAGGTTTCTAGGGATGCTGTACTGTTAATAGGAATTCTGGGAATGTTATTTATTTATTTAGCTTACCCCCCCCCCCCCTTTGTACTTCAACTGAAAAGGCTCCCAGAGCAGCTTACATAAGATCAATAACAAACAAGACAGTCTCTGCCTTTAGGCTTACAATCTAAAAGACAGGACAGGAACACAAAAACAGAATGGGGTGAGGTGGGGGAATAAAGCAGACATGGTCACCCATTCTAAAAGTTGCAAATTTTCTACAATGGCCAGTTTGAACAAAAACAGTGAATAGGGAAAGGCTCCCAATAACAATCTTTCAAAGCACTGAATGGTTTTCTTCAGATTCCCTGCTCTTCTTCTGTTGTTGTTGTTCTTGTTGTTAACTGCCATTAAGTTGACTTCAGCATATGACTACTCTATGAATGAGAGACTTCCAAGTCATCCAATCATCAGTTGCTCTGCTCAGGTTTTGCAGACTCAGGACCATGGCTGCCTTGATTAAGTTTCAATCTATTCTTTCTCATCCTGTCCATTACGGACATCAGATACATATCTACCTGGGATGTGATTTTCCTCTTTTCCTTCTGCCTTCTATCTTACTAACAATTATTGTCTTTTCTAGTGAGTCATGCCTTCTCGTGGCAAAAGTGTGACAGTCTCAAATAGTCATCTTGGCTTCCAGGCTTGATTTGCTCTAGGACACACCTCTTTTTTTGTTTAGCAGTCCATGGTATCTGTAGCACTCTTTTCCAGCACCAATGAGTTGATTTTCTTCCTATCAGCTTTCTTCACTGCCCAGCTTTCACAACCATAGTGTCAGAGTTAGCACCCAGAACCCCAGACTATCAACCAGTCAGTTTGATGATATAATCAACAGCACTTCATTGATAGATCCAGAATCAGACATGTGACTCACTTAGCTTCTTAGCTGAGACTAACCACACCTCCCCACAGACAAAGTAACAGAATTCCCAAAAGCCAAAATCCCCTCCCATGCAGAAACCTGCCAAGCGAAGCCCCTCCTGGTTCCCACAGAACTGAAAGCACATTCCCCGCTCAGAGAGCCAGGCCCTCAAGGCCACCCGATAAGACGCCTGGCCCTGCTATGCACTAGACAACACTATCTATATTTCTAACTGCAGCTAAAACCCCATCATCCCCAACTACTATACCTCAACACTAATCACTATCTGGTAGAATACTAACAGGATTCTAACACATAGACAAAAATGGGAAATACGACAGCATGAAGGATTCTGACTGTACTATTCAATGATATATCTTTACACGTCAGGATCTTGTCTAGTTCCTTCATAGATGCCCTTCTAAATCCTAGCCTTCTTCTGACTTCTTGACTGTAGTCTCCATTTTGATTAATGACTAAGCCAAAGTATGGAAAATCTCAAACTATTTCAATGACTTAATTTTCTACTTTAAAGTTATGTAAATCATCTATAGTCATTATTTTTGTGAAGTCGAAGGCTTTCATGGCCGGCATCCATAGTTTTTTGTGGGTTTTTGTGAATCTTCAGAGAATCTTCTCTGAAGATGCCAGCCACAGATGCTGGCAAAACATCAGGAAGAAACTCTTCTAGAACATGGCCACATATCCCAAAAAACCCACAAAAAACAATGCCATTATTTTTAGTTTCTTAATATTCAGCTATAAACCTGTCTTTGCTCTTTCCTCCATTATTTTCTTCAGTCATCATTCCAAGTCTTTGCTATTTTTTGCTAGCACTATGGTGCCATCTACATATCTTAAATTGTTGATGTTCCTACCTCTAGTATTCACACCTCCTTCCTTTGAGTCTAATCCTGCCTTATGTATATGATCAGCATACAAAACAAGCCCAGTTTTTGGTCATTCCTTTCTATTAGTCAGGAGAAGTAAACATTTTAACATTTGACTATGCCAGAACAGCTTTAAAATAGCAACTAAATTGCTCTTGGTTACTGTTTCCCCTCCACTCCCCATATTTATAATTTAGTAAATATGGGAAGTGTCAAAACAAGAGAGGGATTAACAGAGGTACTCTTGGCACTAAATGAACGCTTGAAGAGCATTGTGGGGCTGGAGGGGCCAGCTAATCCCTGCTCCATATGCTGAAGCCATGCTCTCAGCTGCTACCACTCTTATTCAGAGGGTATAGAAAATGGCTCAGTAGTAGTGTGGTGCAGTGGTTTCAGGAATGGGCTATGACTGGAGATCTGGGTTTAATTCCTTGCTTAGCCATGGAAACCAACTGGGTGACTCTCAGGCACATAACCCCCTATGAAAGGTTCACCTTAGAGTCACTGTAAGTCAGAAATGACTTGAAGGCACACAACAACAGCGGGGTTGGACTGGATGACTCCTGTGGTCTTTTCTAGTTCAATCAAAATTTCAGTGCCCACATCACTGCAAGGAGATCTGTTTAGATCAATATACAAAGACAGACTTTATCTGAATTCACATACAGTGGGGACATTCTACCACCAGCAACAGTGGCTGGAGAGCACTTTGAAAATAAATTAGCATCTTGTTTGGGGTCTGATTCTTTTTTGTTCATTTGCTTTTTAAAAAATAACCCTATGTAATATGCACTGTAGGAAAGATTAGGTCTTTAACCCTTATGCACCAAGGTTAAAAGAAAAGTGAGGGGGTGGGGGGTGGGAGGGAAGCACTGAGTGAGTTTGTGGGATATTTTTTTTAACCCATTGGAATTCCAAGCTTTTGGTTAGCATCCTGTTTTTTTATGGTTGTTACAAATGGAGGAATTTACTTCTCTCCTCATACAGCAACCCCCACCCCATCAAGACTCACCTTCCTCCTCCAGAGTCTACCCCAACACGACCAAGGGAGGCTGGGGGCAGCTAAGAAGCACACAGCTATTTCCCATACCTGTCAAGTGTCCCAATTTGCCAAGAAAAGTAGTTGCAAACCCAATGCCTTGCCATATTTTTTGTTTCAGCTGGTTTTTTGTCTGAAAAAGACAACAACAACTGGACATGGCAAGTAATTGGAATTTGGGGACAATGAGTATGCAAAGGGATCTTGTAGTTTCTCTCTCTCTCTCTCTGGCTTTACTTCACGAATGAAGATTCAGGAAGGACTCATCCCGTGCTTTCTACAAGTGCGTTGATGACTAAAAAGGCCAATCTGAGATAAACATGTCCGGTTGCAGAAAGCACAGCAGAAAGTCTCCTTGGGTGATGTTTGCAGGTTGTGGTTCTTTTTGCACTGTCGTTTCTCTTCGAGACTCATTCGGCATGAACTTTCAAAAAAGGCCGCAGCATCGTAGATAGTGCATGTCCATGCCTCCCGGTGCGAGGCCAGGGCAGACCATTGTTGGTGATCAATTTGGCCAAGCCTGAGATGTTGTTTCAGGGAGTCCTTGTATCTCTTCTTTGGAGCGCCTCTCTTATGCTGACCCATGGCGAGTTCACCATAGAATACTATTTTTGGGAGGCGATGGTCCTCCATTCTAGAAAAGCCCAGCGCAGCTGTGTCCTCAATAGCATGGCCTCAATGCTGGTGATCCCTGCTTGCTCAAGGACAGCAACATTTGTCACATAGACAGTCCAGTGTATATTTAGAATTGTGCGTAAACAGCGCTGAGGAGTCGTAGGTGTTGACGATAGGTGACCCATGTTTCAGACCCATAAAGGAGAATAGACAGTACAATGGCTCTATACACACTGATTTTGGTGCTTTGCCTCAGGTGTTTGTTACTCCAGACTTTTTTGTGAAGCCTTCCGAATGCACTATATGCCTTTGCTAATCTGTGATCGATCTCTTTATCAATCTTGGTGTCTGAGGAGATGATGCTTCCCAGGTAGGTGAACTGCTGGATGGACTTGAGCACAGATTTGCCTACAGTGATGGGGGGGATGGTAGTGTTCTTCCTGAGGTGCAGGAAGACTTCCAGCCCAAACAGCTCTGTAGCTGTAGCAAAACAAGATGTTAGGCACAGCAGAGCTGCTTCTGTATGGGCAACGAGGGCAGCATCATCAGCAAAAAGCAGCTCATGGACTAGATAGTTTAGAGTTTTAGTTCAAGCTCTCAGACGGCTTAAGTTAAACAGGCTACCATCAGTACAGTAGAGTATATAAATGCCATCTTCTTCTTCGAGATCTGCTGTAGCCCTTTGGAGCATCATGCTGAAGAAGATTGTAAATAGAGTTGGAGCGAGAACACAACCTTGTTTCACCCATTAGTTATTAGAAAGGGCTCCGAGAGAGCATCGTCATATCTGACTTGACCTTCCTGGCCTTCATGTAGCAGGATGATCATTTTGAGGAATTTGGGGGAGAGGGGGCATCCTAGTCGTTCCAGGATCTGCCACAGACCTTTTCTACTCACAGCGTCAAAGGCTTTGGTGAGGTCGACAAATGTTACATAGAGTCCTTTGTTCTGCTCTCTACATTTCTCTTGCAGTTGTCTAAGGGCAAATACCATTTCTGTAGTGCTCCTATTAGCTCTAAAGCCGCATTGGCTTTCAGGAAGAAGTTCTTCTGCAATAGCAGGAACTAATTTGTTCAGAAGTATCCTTGCAAGGATTTTTCCAGTGATGGAGAGAAGTGTTATACCTCGATAGTTTGAGCAATTGGATTTTGCTCCTTTTTTCTTATACAGGGTGATGATGACTGCATCTCAGAGATCTGATGACAGTTCACCTTTTTCCCAGCAATTCATAAGGAGCTCGTGGAGTTTAGCATGGAGTACATGACCTCCGTGTTTCCAAGCTTCAGGTGGAATTCCATCAATCCCAGCTGCCTTGCCATTTTTCATCTGTTGTATGGCCTTAAGGGTCTCTTCCAAAGTGAGAGCTATGTCCAATTCATTTTTCATCAGTTGTTGTGTAAAAGAACTGTACAATTTAAAACAATAAAGACCCTTATAGAAAGTCACTTCTATTAAAATCTTCATTTCTAAAAGCTGGCTGGCATTAAAAGTACATCTACACTGTAGAAATAATGCAGTTTGACACCACTTTACATACTATAACCCCATCCAGTGTGGTCCTGGAATTTGTAGTTTTACCAGGTCTTCAGCCTTCTCTGTCAAAGAGTGCTGGTAACTCACTAAACTACAAATCCCAGGAGTTGGTAGGGTGGAGCCACAGCACTAAAAGGGCATTCAATAACTGCATTATTTCTACAGTGTAGATGTATGCAAAATGTCTTTTTCTGCTGATAGAAGGACAACAAGGATGGAGCCATTCTAGCTTCCCTGGGGAAGAATTTCAGAGACTGGAACAACCACTAAGAAGACCCTGCTTTGGGTTCGCACAGACCATAACTGTGAAGATGGTGGGACTAAAAAAAAGGGTCTCTCTTGAACATCTCAGGGTCCAGACAAACTCATATGGAGAGATATAGTCATCACATAGCCTGGGCATACGCCATATAGGGCTTTCTAAGTGATAATTAGCATTTTGAATTGTGCCCAAAACAGTAGCCAGTGGAGCTGGTGCAGCAGAGGAACTGAATGATCTCTGTAACCAGGCCAAGTTAATTCTGACCATAATTTTTTGTAGCAAATAAAATTTCCAAACCCTCTTCAAAGGTAGCTACATTTACTGTTTGTTACATCAAAGAGCCTACTCTGCAACAGCTCCAAGTCACTGGAACACGCTTCTGGAAGAGATTCGACTTAGCTCGACATTGGAATCCTTTAAGAAGGCCCTAAAAACCTATCTCTTCCGGATAGCATACCCTCCTGATTTGTAAAGCTGGTCCCTAACGGATGGATGAATTTTTCTACCTAATGCCCGACTGCTGTTATATATCTTCTTAAAAAATTTTGATTCTATTTTTGAAACTGTATGCACTGTTGATATACTGTACTATGACTTGGATCATAGAGTTTTAATGATGTAAAACCACTTTGAGCAGAAGGAAAGCAGTATACAAAGTATTATTATTATTATTATTATTATTGTTGTTGTTGTTGTTGTTGTAAATGGGTAGTAACCAAGACATGTGGCATGTGATCTGTGACCAGATCATGAATCTGCAGGAATGGGATTATTTGGTGCACTAGCTTTAAGTGTGCAAGAGCACTCCTGGCCACCTGAGAAATCTGAACTTCCAGGTTTAAGACTGAGCCTAGAGTACACCCAAGTCTTGAATCTGTTTTTGCCAGGGGAGGGTAACCCCATCAAGCACAGGCTGAATTCTGATCTGCCTTTTGACTGACCAGGGACACTTTTGTCTTGTCTGGATTAAACTTCAATTTCTTTGTCCTCATCTACTCCATTATTGATTACAGATACTGGTTAAGGTGGAAAGGTGTCATAGAGATAGGTGTGATCAGCATGTTGGTGACATTGAACCTCAGCCCTACCGATGACCTCTCGTGTAAGTTTCATATAGATGTCGAATGGCATGGGGGACAGAATAGAGTGGTTAGGGTTCTCATAGACCAATGGCCAAGGAGTTGGATGAAAATCTCCCAGCATCATCCAGATTGCCCCTCTGTTCCAACAAAGCCATTGTAAAACAAAAGAGGAACAATGAATGTTCCTCTCTGAAGATGCCAGCCACAGATGCTGGCGAAACGTCAGAAAGAAACTCTGCTAGGACATGGCCACATAGCCCAAAAAACCCACAAAAAACTAACAATGAATCTAGTTGGTGTCTCAAACTCATGGGGCATCCAGTGCCAGTATTCCTGTGGAAACTGCTCTGGCTGCATGCTGTAGAATTCTGGGATTTGCAGTTTAATGAGGAGTGTTTAGAATTCTCAGCCAGAGAACTCTTAGGCTTCACTGAACTACAAAACCCAGAAGGCAGCCAGAGCAGCAAAAATAGAATAGCAGTGCAACACTACACCATTCTGGAATTGCTATATCTACTGGATTTTTGTGAGAGCAGAAGTGTGAGAAATTTGTTCAAACCCCTATCTCTCCTAATAAAGATGAAAATTACAGATTTCTCCATTAATGGAAGGTTTAAAAAAATGAAAAAATGAACTCTGTAGTTTTACCTATTCCTTATGGCCACCCAATTCTCTCTCTCTCTTTCGTGAAAAAATACAAGTACCAAGGATTGAAGCTAGAACCTTTCACATATAAAGAATGTGCTCTTCTGTTAGCTATGATTAGTTTCCACTCTCTGAGATGAACAGCAGTGGTTGGTGGCTTCAACGTAAGGGGGATGGAGAATCCGCTCTGGCTTGAATCCCATTTTGGAAGAAAGATGGGATATAAATCCAATAAAAATCATCATCATCATCATCATCATCATCATCATCAGCAACAACAACAACAACAACAACATCTGCTCTTTCAAGGAACTATCCAAAGTGCTGAACCATTTGGGTAACCATGGACTAAAACTCCCCCTTCACTAATGTAGAAGCCCTCCACTGGAGTTGAAATGGATTTTTATCCTTCCTTTCTCCCAAAATGGGATTCAAGCCAGTCCAAGGGTCTGAACAGACAGGCAAAAAATAAAGCTGCTTTGAGTCACTTTGGAGGTATGCTGTTTAAATGACACACACATTTTAAGATGCCAGAAGCTGCACTAAAGCTGTGCTCTAGTCATTAGGACTGGAGTGTGGCTTTGGTGTGGCTTCTGGCCTCTTAGGACACATGTAGCATTTAAACATCATACCTCCAAAGTGACCCAAAGCAGATTTATTATGGCCTGTCTGTTTGGTCCCTACATTACCAAGAAAGATAAATGCTGAGAGGTATATTTTACAGAAATTGAGATATGCTCCATTGTCTTCCCTTCTTCCACAACCAGCCTACCAGCATGGACAGACTTCAGGCACAGAGCAGGGGAACTTAAGAGTTCCAGCAGAGGGAACAGCTGCTACCAAGCCTCAGAGGAGGTGTGTGGTGGTTGTGGGAGACTCCTTGATGAGGAGTACAGAAGCAGTGATTTGTAGGCCTGACAAGATGTCTCGAGAGGTGTGTTGTCTCCCCGGGGCAAAGATCCGTGATGTGACAGAGAAACTGACATGTCTGGTCAAGCCTACTGACCAATACCCCTTCCTTTTGGTCCATGTGGGAACCAATGACACTGCAAGGCACAGTCTTCAGAATATCAGAAGGGATTACGAGGCTATGGGTAGAAAGCTGAAAGAAATGGATGCACAGATTGTCATCTCGTCTCTTCTGCAAGCTGAAGGGCATGGTCCAGGAAGGGAGAGGGAAATAGCAGAGGTGAATAACTGGCTCCACAGATGGTGCCGCCAAGAACGATTTGAATTCCTTGATCATGGTCTGTGGTTCCATGAGGAGGGACTTCTGGCAAGGGATGGGTTGTATCTCATGCCAGGTGGCAGAAATGTTTTTGCCAACAGTCTCAAGAATTTGGTCAGGAGGGCTTTAAACTGAGTTATGTGGGGGAGGAAGACAGTATTCTGGAAGGCAAAAGGGCTGGAGAAAATAGTCAAACTGTCATAGAGGGAACAAGGCAAAGAGTGCAAGGACTCAACAGTGGGAGGCAAAAAATCTTGCACAGGCAGCAAGTAAAGGGGACCCATGGTCTGCGAAGTCTCTACACTAACGCACAGAGCATGGGAAACAAGCAAGATGAACTTGAAGTCCAAGCACAACAAAGCAAATATGATATAATAGGCCTCACTGAAACCTGGTGGGATGAGTCTCAGAACTGGAATGGAGAAATAGAGGGGTATAAACATTTTAAGAGAAACAGGCCAAACAGGAAAGGAGGAGGAATAGCATTATATGTCAGGGAATTTTACACCAGTGAAGAGATCCAGGACATTAAAACTGGAAGCCAAGTGGAGAGCATCTGGATAAAAATTAAAGGGGAGGGAAACAACAGGGATGTTATGTGGGAGTCTACTACAGACCTCCAAGTCAGATGGAGGAATTGGATGATGTCTTTCTAGAACAGATGACCACACACTCAGAAAGGAGAGATGTAGAAGTTATGGGTGACTTCAACTATCCTGATATTTGCTGGAAGTCAGACTCAGTCAAATCCTCAAGGTCTAGCAAATTCCTCACTTGTCTCAAAGACAATTTCCTTGTCCAAAAGGTGGAAGATGCAACAAGGAGGTCAGCTATTTTAGATCTGATCCTAACCAACAGGGATGACTTGGTTAATGGGGTGCAAATGGTGGGATCCTTAGGTGGAAGTGACCATGTTCTCCTGGAGTTTGTTATACAGTGGAAAGGAGAAGCAAGGCATAGTCAGACACACATTCTAGACTTGAGGAGAACTGATTTTAGTAAACTTAGGCGCCTTACAGACAGGCCTAAGCGGCACCGTCGTTGCGCCAGGAATACGCACGAGGGGCGGCGCTTCCGGACGCGCCTTGCCCCTCGTGCGTATTCCGTACGGCAAGATGGCGGCGCCCTATACAGACAGGTGCGGCCATCTTGACGTAACAGACGCGCAGCATACAGACGTCTAAACCCGGAAGAGACGTCGCGAGTGCACGCTTTGGCACTCGCGACGTCTCTTCCGGGATGCTGGAAGGAGCACGATTTTCGTGCTCCTTTTTTACAGCGCAGGGGAGTCGCGCAGTTTGGCTGCAGCGGCTTCCCCGCGCTGCAACCGGCAGCGGCCCAAGACTGCCCCTTTTGGGTGGTCTGTAACGGGCCGTAGAGAAATATTGGGGGTGATCCCATGGTCAGGAATACTAAAAGAGAAAGGAGTTCAGGATGGATGGGAGTTTCTCAAAAGGGAGATACTAAAGGCACAATTTAAAACAGTTCCAGTGAGGAAGAAAAACGGGCGGTGTCTCAAGAAACCAGGATGTATGACTAAGGAACTTTCAATTGAGCTAAGTTTTAAACGGAACATGTATAAGAAATGGAAAAATGGGGAAATCACCAAAGGGGAATTGAAACAAATAGCTAGCATGTGTAGGGTTAAAGTCAGAAAAGCTAAAGTGCAGCATGATCTCAAGCTTGCTAGACAAGTTAAGACCAACAAAAAGGGCTTTTTTGAGTATGACCACAGCAAAAGGAAGAAGAAGGAAATAGTAGGGCCACTGTATGGAGAAGATGGGAAAATGCTAACAGAGGACAGAGAAAAGACAGAATTACTCAACACCTTCTTTGCCTCAGTGTTCTCAGAAAAGGCAAAGGGTGCTCAACCTGAGGATAATGGAGCAGAGGGACAGAATAGGGGAAACCAATACAGAATAAGTAAAGAGAAGTACAGGAATACCTGGTTAATCTATATGAAATAAGTCTCCAGGACCAGATGAGTAACTCCAAGAGTATTAAAAAACTGGCAAATGTAATATTGGAGCCATTGGCAATAATCTTTGAGAACTCCTGGAGAACAGGAGAAGAAGTCCCAGCAGACTGGAGGAGGGCAAACGTTGTCCCCATCTTCAAAAGGGGGGGGGGAGGGAGAGACGATCCCAACAATTATCATCATTAGTCTGACATCTATACCAGGAAAGATTCTGGAGCAGATAATTAAACAGAGAGTCTGTGAACATCTAGATGGCAATTCCATAATCACAAAAAGTCAACACAGGTTTCAGAGAAACAAGTCATGCCAGACAAATCTAATCTCTCTCTCTCTCTCTCTTGATAAAACTATCAGTTTGGTAGATGAAGGGAATGCTGTGGATATAGTATATCTTGATTTCTGTAAGCTTGTACAGTGTGGGCTGGACAAGGTAACTATTACAAAGGGTGGTCAACAATGGCACCTTTTCATCCTGGAAAGAAGTGACCAGTGGGGTCCCACAGGGCTCTGTCCTGGGGGCCAGTGTTATTCAACATCTTTATCAATGACTTGGATGACAGAATTGGGAGCATACTTATCAAATTTGCAGATGACACCAAATTAGGAGGAGTAGCTAATACCTCAGAGGACAGGATCAAAATTCAAAATGACCAGAATAGATTAGAAAGCTGGGCCAAAGCTAAGAAATTGAAATTCAACATGGAGAAATACAAGGTACTGCACTTAGGACAGAAAAATGAAATGCACAGATATAGGATGGAGGACACCTTGCTGAATGAAACTACATGTGAAAGGGATCTAGGAGTCCAAGTAGACCACAAGTTGAACATGAGTGAACAGTGTGATACGGCAGCTAACAAGGCCAATGCAATTTTAGGTTGTATCAATAAAAGTATAGTGTCTAGATCAAGGGAAGTAATAGTGCCACTGTATTCTGCTTTGGTCAGGCCCCACCTGGAATATTATGTCCAGTTCTGGGCACCACAGTTCAAAAAGCCATTGGCAATAATCTTTGAGAACTCTCAAGGAGCCACTCTGTCTCCCATGCTCTTCAACATTTACATGAAACCGCTGGGAGAGATCATCCGGAGACATGGGGCGCGGGGTTATCAGTACGCTGATGACACCCAAATAGTTTTCTCTATGTCTCCAACTGATGCAGTGACCGAGGATGGTGTCTCTCCTCTCGTGGCCTGTCTGGAGTCGGTAATGGGCTGGATAAGGGAAAACCGACTCAGTCTGAATCCAGAGAAAATGGAGGTACTTGTGATAGGTTCCCCTGGTCCAGGAATGGCGGTGGTTCCACCTGTCCTGAACGGGATCACGCTTCCTGTGAAGGACTCCGTGCGCAGTCTGGGGGTGCTTCTTGACTCGTCGCTCCACCTTACAGCTCAGGTGGATGCGACGGTCAAGAGCACCTGTTATCAGCTTCGGCTTATTCACCAGCTGCGCCCATACCTGGCCCAGAGAGACCTTGAAACGGTAGTACATGCTCTGGTAACCTCTCGATTGGATTTCTGCAACGCGCTCTACATGGGGCAACCCTTGTACCAAACCCGGAAGCTACAGATGGTACAGAATATGGCAGCCAGACTGGTCACTGGTACCTCCAGGGCCAGTCATATTACACCTGTACTTAAAGATCTACATTGGCTGCCCATCCACTTCCGGGCACAATACAAGGTGTTGGTGATAACCTATAAAGCCCTACATGGCTTGGGCCCAGGATACCTGGAGGACCGCCTCTCCCCATACATTCCGCCCCGCACCCTCAGAACATCTGGGCAGCAACTTTTGAGGGTCCCAGGGGCTAGACTGGCCTCCACAACAAGGAGGTCATATACCATCGTCGCCCCGACCCTCTGGAATACGCTGCCCTTAGAGCTCCGCTCAGCCACCTCCCTGGCCCAGTTCAGGAGGGAGCTAAAAACCTTCCTGTTCAGGTTGGCGTTCCCTGAATTAGATTCCAGCTAGTCTCTCCCTACCCTTTGACAGCGATGGCAGCTGGTTGTTGGGGTTTTAATGTTGATGATGTGTTTTACTGTTGATTTTAATATTGTTATTGATATATGTATCTGTATTTTATTGTATTATAGTTTGTTGTTCACCGCCCTGATCGTTGGAAGGGCAGTATATAAATAAAAACTTTATTATTATTATTTATTATTATTAAAAAGAACATTGAGAAACTGGAGCATGTCCAAAGGAGGGTGACTAAAATGGTGAAGGGTCTGGAAACCATGTCCTATGAGGAACGACTTAGGGAGCTGGAGATGTTTAGCCTGGAAAAGAGAAGGTTAAGAGGTGATATGATAGCACTGTTTAAATACTTGAAGGGATGTCATATTGAAGAGGGAGCAAGTTTGTTTTCTGCTACTCCAGAGAACAGGACCCGGAACAATGGATGCAAGCTACAGGAAAAGAGATTCCAGCTCAACATTAGGAGGAACTTCCTGACAGTAAGGACTGTTTGACAGTGGAACAAACTCCCTTGGAGAATGGTGGAGTCTCCTTCCCTGGAGGTCTTTAAACAGAGACTTGATGGTCATTTCTCGGGGATGCTTTGATTGAGAGTTCCTGCATGGCAGTGGGTTGGAGTGGATGGCTCTTCCAACTCTACGATTCTATGATTATATGATTCTACCATTTACTTGTTCACTACCGAGATGTGACCTTGGCAGTGAGAAAATTTCTTGGGGGAAAAAAGGGCCTGTTGATTTAGACTGCTTCTATATGACAGGGTGCTTATTGGCCTCCATCCAACATCTCTTCAATACAGTGTTAACACCTGCATACTAACTGCAGCAAGAATGGTGTATCTGAAATATTTGGGGAATAATAAGACTCCAAATATTGTAGAATATATGGAAAAGCTGATGGATTTGGCTGAACTAGAGAGGCTGACAAACTGAATAAGAGAAATTTTTTTAAACAGATATCTAAAAAATTGGCCACCTTTTACAGATTACAAAGAGAAGGAGAAGGGGGACACTGTCAGCACAACTGCTGGGGTCCAACAACCACTGTCAGCAACTCAAATGAGTCCTGGGGTTAAATCAGACCCTTGGAGCAGAGCTGGCAAATTTCTAGAAGCCGAAGCGTGGCTCCAAAGTCCAAGTTGAGATGACAGCAACTGGATGTCTTCCAGGAACTGCAGCAATGCAGGAACCTCCGGGGACACACAGCAAACCGATGCTGTAGCTTCTTCTGATAAACCACCAGAGAAACTAAGTCCTCAAAGTGCTCTTTATTCACAGTGCTATAATACAAAACTAGATCTCTAAAACTCCAAACCATACCAATCCAACTCGTTCTACAAACCCACACTTCACCCTTGCAACCCCTGGGCTTATATAGTCTCCAGACCATGTGGTTTCTCAAACCCAGTGAGTTCAGGTGTGTAGCCATGTCATGTGTCTCCTGTGCAATCTAGACACATGGTTTCATCATCCATGGCTAGTGCACTTGGGCATTGAAGTGTCCTTGAGCCAATGAGCTTCAGCTGTGCTGATCAACCTTGCCACTCTGCTGAATGGCCAAACACACACACATCAAGCATTTCCCTGTGTGCTGTGTTTTAACCCTTCAAATCCCTGACAGACACTCTAACTATAGGATTTGAGTTATAGAAAGAAAACCTTTTCTGTATTATAAGGAAAGATAGTAAATATAATAGGTGCAGTTTAGAGAAGAGGACTAATATGTATAAGGTAATTTGCTGTAGCCAGAGAAGAGTAGGCAATCAATTTGAATGGGCAGTTGGGATATGGACAAGGTATTGCTTATTGTCTTTGTTTTTGGTCTGTGTAGTTACTGTTTGTCTATTTTGTGTCAGTTAAGAATTAAGTATGATATTAAAATCTAATAAAAGATAAATAAATGTCAGCGGGCAGATGATCTACACTACACTAAAATATATATATATTTCCTCAACTTAAAGCCCTGAAACTGCCCTGTATGACTATTCTGTGCTTCATGGCAAGCAGGAAGAATTGAAAAAGAGCCTGGCTATGGCCTCATTCACACTAGGATTCAACCGGTTTTCAAACCGGGTTATAGGTGCCTCGTTCACACTCGAGTCAATTACACCCATGAGTGTCTTTGGGGTGAATCAACACAAGCCCATCTGAAAATGTTCTTTTGAATACAGATCTTTTATTATGTCTTTTGAAAAGATGTGGATTGCCAAAAATGTGAATGCACTGCTGATCACATTCAGGGCACCCAGGAAGGAAGGGCAATGCGCAGAGGGTGGGCATTGGGGTGGAACATACCCAAAGGTCTTGCCAAGCATTCTTTCCCCCCTCTCACCGCTTGCGGTTGCGTGGGGCTTTTAGTGATTTCAAATTTCGCATGCTGTCAAAGTAGCCCCTTTAAATCAACATGCAGAGGGTTTCTGTTTCTGCTGGTGAATTGGTTCCCTTTTCTCTGTGGGACAGGGGAAATTGGCAGGGGGAGGAGGGCTTACCTGGGCATGGTGCAGTGTTATTATTTTATTTTTTTTAAACCAACTTGACAGCTTCTGTGCACTGTCGCATTTGCATGGGTTCATGGGAGGGGGAGTCATGGGAGCCGTGGGGGGATTCTTCCATGCATGCCAGGGAGGAATCCCCAATGGCATCCATGAATCCATTCATGCCAGGGAAGAACCCCTCACAGCACCCATGGTATTCAGTGAGCACTGAGAGGGGAAAAAGAATGGCGATTTGGCAAGACCTTTGGGATGGGTATGATCCACACCTCTGCCCATCCTCTGCCTATTGCCCCTCCCTCCTGGGAGCTGGCTCTGATCACTATTTTCGATTGGTAACAAAATATGAACTTTAAAGCGAACATGGACAGCTTCGATTCGGGCAAGCAATTGTCTGAACATCTATTCGGTGTCGAATCCCTCCATTGATTCATAACAATCAGTGCAAAAATCAGTTTATCACATAGTGCCCATGTGTCCATAACAAGATGTACAGCAGTGCTGAGACCCCACAAGAACCCCAGCAGATCTCAGCACTGATCTCATCGTTTTGCATCTGGCCATTGGGATGTAGCCAGATTCTTCTGTGATCCTGCCTGCTTGTCATGAAGCATGGAATGGTTGGGTGAGGTAGTTTCAGGGGCCTTGCTGTAAGTTGGGGTGGAGGCTTTGGACAATGTGGAGGGAGGAAAGAAACACTAAGCATCACAGCACCTGAAAAATGTCACCCATATGTGTAATGGAGACTTACATGAGTGTATGTTCCTAACATAATTCTGGCTTTTGAGTATTTTTGCCTTTTAAAAAATGGCTAATTACTACCCTCATGAGTGTTTTGAAAACCAGTGAAGTGACAGTCAGGGAGAAGACAGTTTTTGAAAGAAATCCCCCTAATATTCTTTCCCGCAATGAAATTTTCTTTCAGTCCTCAAATTTCTAGCATTGCAGAGTGAGACACTGGAAATGGTTCACACCTTAAGCTTTTCTAGAATCAATAAAACCAAACAAAACTTTTATTTGTACTGTATCCCGCTTTTTGTAAAAACGATCAAGTGGCAAACAACATATAAAATCATACAATAATATACATAATTCCCCCCCTTAAAAAAGAATTAAACACATTGAGATTCTATTTACCATGTTCACATTCCTGTGGTAACTTTGATAGCCCTCTTTCCTTGGATGCCTAAACATGTCAGGTCTACAACCTCATTACCATCTTTGTTCTTGTCCCTTTAGGTAACACAACACATTTGGCGGTTCTGTGATCCAGCCTGTGGATTTGTATTGTATAACATGACAGACAGATAAACTAACAAACTATAAATTATAGTATAAATTTCTATATGGATTAGGAATGTTTTTGTATGAATTCTAATTTGCACACATCCTGAAGTAGTTCAGTACATCACCATTAAAAAGAATGGCCAGAATCCTGTATGGGATTTATGTATGTGTAAGCAATGTATTTATGGTGCTATGTAGTGAGTCCTGGACTGATCCTCTTAATCCCCATTTACTACAAAATAACCACTGTGATCAATGGGATTTGGTCTCCTGTTGACTAGGAAGCAGCAGTATGCTGTTTCTACTTATCCCATGAGGCATTGCCAATGTGATAGGAAGAAGTGGGACCCCTGTTGCAATTCCTTTTCTAGAAATCGCTTGCATGAAGAGTGATAGGAATGGCAGTCGGCTGCTTCCCAATTGACAGAGGTATAGGTACCCATCAATCACAATGGCTGCTCCCCATAACTAGGGATTAAGAGGCTTCCATGGTCCCTACATAGTCCTTATACTAAGGGCTACACAGAGATTATGAATACATAACAGTCATAAATGCATAACTGCAAGGCATGCATTCATAACTGCCTTAATAATGCATTCTGGCTGTTAAAAACAACAACAACAACAACAACAACAACTACTACTACTACTACTCAATCCAAGAAAAACAAAATTATACTACATACAAGAAAGTTCCAAATAGCTCGTGGCTGGGGGTAAAGTCATTTTAAAAAAAAATCAGTTTTCATCAAATGCCTAGGACACCCCAGGGTTGTGTTTTGTTTGATATACTGAAGAAGGGAGATTATTCTACTGAATTGGGGGGGGCATAACAGAGAAGACCCATCTCTGTTTTATATTATAGGTCCTATTACTGAAGTCTGTAATATGCAAGTTATGTCTCCAGGTGCTCTGTGAATCCATGTCTAGACACTCCTCCTGTTTCATGAATGTATTATTCATTCAATCAGGTCATTTAGCGCTTCTGAGTTTTAGGCTACTTCATGGACTTGTTGCCATTTCAGATTTCTTATCCACTTGCTCTCTGGCTCAGCCTTCTGCACCTCCAGCTGCTTTTCCTCTTCTGTGTGCAGACAAAGCTCCCTGATTAAGGTAGCTGCTTTCTATGATTCTTTCCAAACAACACACCAGAGTGATTATCTGCAGAGAAAACAACTTTAGCAGGATCAATAGGAATTCACCTAGTACTCCCTACTATCTGACAAAGCCTCACTTGGCCTTTAGTAATCAACCTAGTTGGAAGTGCTCACAGATTTTGATTCAGGACTATTATTGATTTATTAATTTATTTAATTCATTAAAATATTTCTGTCTCTCTCTATTTCAAAAGATCTCAGGTTGATGTACAAGTAAAATCAATGCAAACAATTCAAAACAATGAAATTAATTCAGACTAAGAGCATACAAAATATGAACAGCAAATTTTAAAATTATATGCAATATCATCTGCAGATATTTAATAAACAGCCATGCTTTCAGTTAGTGTTTAAATGAAACCAGTATTCACACCAATTGGGCCTTCAAAGGGAGGGCATTCCACACCTGTGGTGCCACAGCTGAGAAGGTCCTCTACTTTCTCACATAGTGTACTGACCTCATGAGTGGGGCACAGAGGAAGATTCCTCTGGTTCAGAAGACTTTAGGTCTTGGGCAGAGATATATATGGAGAAGCACTCCTTGAAACTCAAGAGCCGAAGCTATTTAAGATTTTAAATGTCATCACAAGCACCTTGAATTCAGACTGTAAGTGTATTGGATAGTTGTAGATTATTACTATATCTGAACTGACCAACATATCCACCTCAAGTCCTTTAATTTGTTTTTTGAGGGAGGTTTAGGATATCCTCCAAGACTGTAATCATATTTGAAGTGTAGGGCCACAAGGTTGTCAAAATTGGGTTGATTTTCATATTGGGAGGACAAGCAGAAGGTGCTTGTCATTTTGTTCTTTTCCTTAAACAGTGAAAAACAATTTCTGGAGGTGGAGAGAACTATGGCACTGGACAGATGGGCTCTATGGGGCGCCGTTGTTACGTATGAGGGGCGGGGCTTCCAGATGCAACTCACCCCTCACACATGACGAGGGTGTCAAAATGGCAGTGCCCTGTACATATGGGCACCGCCATTTTGACATGACAGACGCCTAACGTCCACACATCCTGGCACCTTTGTGATGCCGCAAGTGCGCCATTGGCGCCTTGCGGTGTCCAAACGTGCCGCAGAAAGAACCACTTTTGCGGGTTCTTTTGCTGCACGAGGGAGCAGTGTGGTTGGTCCGCGTGCACTCCCTCAGCAGCAAACCAGGGCGGCGGGAAATGCCCTTTTTGGGTGGTCTGTACCCACCTATGTTAATCTATTGCAGCAACCTGAAAGACAATATGTTTATAAAATGCGATTCAAGCTTTTGTGGACTGAAGTTTCCTTTATATATCCAGGGAGTGTTGGCTCAGGGGGCAGATATTATACACATCTTGGGGTGTATGGAAAAAGCAGGTAGGATTTCAGAGGGATTTGAAATGTAGAAGTGCAAACAAGGTTCACAAGCTTAACAACAGCCATGAACAGAAAGCAGTTGGGTGGCAACACAGACATTACTTAATGAGCTGATAACATGTACAGTATAGCAGATGAGGTGATCAGGGCAGGGGTGGTGCAACTGCCATGTGTTGGGGTACACTGGTCTCTTGGAAAACCTGGGGAGCTGCACCCCACACCCCTAAGAATTTTTAGAATTTTTTTTCACACACATATACATACATTAATTTTTACTATTTCTTTTTAAATACACACCCCTAGCCTTCGCTCCTGGGGGCTGGTCCTGCAAGAAACCTTTTTCTTCAGAGCCCCATGATTCAATTCCTTCCAAGCAAGTTATTCAATTTTGTTATTTATCCCAACCATTACAGGCTTTGGACCACACCTACCATTTCATCATTGGCCTTCCGGACAGAGGACTGATATAGTACCAAATACCTGGAAGGCACAAAAGAGGAGAATAATAATTTAAACCAGATTGTCCTTATAGACCAAGGGTAGCAATTTCCTATTGGTGGGGGCAAATTTCCTCTACACAAACATCCAACCCACCCAGATTGGGGGCAAACTTTGAAAGCCTTCTAAAATTGGCACTTTCTGTTTTGTTTACATGTTTTTCCCCTGAGTTATCACTGAATTTCTGTGGCATGTTTTATGTTGAGTGGGGGAATTGGGAAGTTAGTGTAGATAGTGTAGTGGTTTCAGTGCTATGTGGGAAATCAGAGTTCAAATCCCGCTCAACCATGGTAACCCACTGGGTGACCTTGGACAAGTTAACTCTTTCAGTTTCAGAGGAAGACCAAAGGTACCCCCCTCTGATAAAATCTTAGCAAGAAAACTCAGTGATAGGTTTGCCTTAAGGTCTCCAAAGTTGAAATGACTTGAAAGCACACAGTGAGCAACAAGCACAAAGGAGCAGTAGGGCTTTTGGATTCATAAAAGTTATGTTGTGGACTAAAGTTTCCTTGATCCCCAAACATGGTTAGCATATGGACCTTCCCCATGATTGTTCCAAAGTTTGCCCACAAAAGTTGTCTCACCTCTTGGTGGGCAAGGGAGAGGCGGATCAGTGCTCTCATTTTGTTTTCTTTCTGTATGAACAGCCAGTAAAAGAGGGAAGCACGGGCTGACCACAGGTCCAGCCTGGGAGCCTTAAACATGGCCCCTCTTCCTCCAACAGGCTTCAAGAAGACACAAGCTTGAAGTGGGAAATGAGAACAAAAATAGTTCAAGATTTCCATACCGGGCTCAGTCATAATCAAAAGGGAAACAGCAGTCAAGAAATCAGAAGACAGAACTTGGAATGGCATTTTGAAGGAACTAGACAAGACCCTGAAGTGTACAGATATATCACGAATTATAAAGTCAGATCCTCATGCCATTTATTTTCCATTTCTATAATGGTTGTGAAAACTGAGGGTGAAGAAAGCTATAAGGAAAAAAATTAATACATTGAAATATGATGGCAGAGGAGGTTTTTACAGATCTGTTGATTGCAAAAAGACAAATGAATGCATCCTAGAAACACAGGGGCTAAATGACATGGATCTGGCTGCGTTTGTGGTAGTGTTCACGTGACGCATGCCCAGAATGGCCTGGAAGCTGCACCAAACCCGTGTCATCCACAAGAAACGTGGCCAGCAGCTTCAGTCAGGACCCATATTGAGCCTGGGCATGTGTGGTGTCACATGGTTGCAGTGCTAATGGTGCCAGTGCCAGTATCTTGCTGGTCTATTACCGTCAGTTTCAGGCCCAAATCAGGTCTGAACTTCCTAGATGCCAAGACGACTAAGCGGAGGCTCCTGTACTTTGGACCATAATGAGACATGGGCGGAACAGACAGGCAAAAAGGGGTGGGTTCATGACGTCATGAAGGTATAGCCTTCAGATGGCCCTTACCTGAATGCCGCCATGAACACGCCCCCCGCACGCCCCAAGCGGGAAGAAGCGGCATTAAAAAGGTGCTGCTTTCCCGCTTCTTTCTATATAGTGCGCAGCTGCGCATCTCCGTCTATAAGCTGCTGCACCGGTACGCCAGAATTGCTACGCCACTAATTTAAGTTGCCCATTTAAAAGCTCCATGTCTGCTGCGTCGCATAATGAGTCGGGGTCCTGGAACATGCGCAGTTTGAAATCAGGCTTTAATTGCAGCATCAGCTGCCATGCAGGTGTGGAAGCTGCAGCACACTGCAGCGCATTTTAAGACTCGTAACCCTAACCCTAACCCTAGAGCTGCATGTACGCATGCGCTGCTAGAACTGTGGAAAGTTTGGAATTTAAAGTGCACCCCACACACATTCTTGTGCCATTTTCACCTAACATAAAAAAACGGTAAAACTTATAAATATTTACATATGTAACAAGGAGGTGATGGGGGATGGCAGGGGGACAGCGGTGGAAGCGGCGACAGCTGTGGCTGTGCATTGCAGATTCAGCAAGAGCGCAGGACAAAGGAGAGGAGGCATCCATGATGCTGGTGACTTGGCAATGTGCAAGCGGAACAGGATGCCAACACCAGCTGATCACCAGCTGGCAGAAACCACCTTTGTTCTTGGCCAGGGGCGGGGGAAAAGTTTTAAAGGGCTGGGTGCTTTAAATGTGCACATATGCTTTCTGCCGCCGCGTGCTGAGCCCGCAGCTGCCAGCTGCGTATCCGCCAGCCGGCAAAAGAAAAAAAAAGCCCCGTTTTTGGCCGCCCTTGAGGAAGCTTCTCTCTCTTTGCAGCGTCCTCCGAGGCGCGGTATGGAACTGCGGGTCAGAAATGGCCCCAGGTGAGGCGTCTTCACTGCCCCCCATGTGGAAGCCCCATACACTGAGCCACGCCCCGAGGCGGGCGGTCTGGAGGCTCCGTATTCAGCAGAATACACCTCCAAGACGTCTTCCCCTGCCCGTCTGTATCCCGCCAAAGTAACTCACTAGAAAGATGATAATGCTCAGCAAAGTGGAAGGCAGTAAGAAAAGAGAAAGACCACATTAAAAGTGAATTTATTCAAGCAAGGAAACTACAGTAGCCCGAGTTTGTGAGACCTCATCAGCGCAAATTGATGAACTGAAACAGTGACGTTACTGTGGTTGGGGTCAGAGGTGCAGCAGGGGGCCCGGGGAGGGCTACCCTGCCCTACCACGGCTGCCTTGCTTGCCTGACTCCTGGCTGGCCATCTGTTGCCGGTCAGACTGCTGCTGGGGGCATGGTGCCTTCGTTCAGGGTCTGGTGTGGCTGCTGGATGACCATCCTCCAGTAGTGGTTCCAGAGGGCAGTGCTGACGTCTCGGAGGCCTGTCAGGTCTTGCATGAAGCTTATTTCAAGTGCTGTAAATTTACACAGCGCTGTACATACAATTCTTTTAATGGACGGTTCCCTGCCCTCAGCTTACAACTAAAAAGACATGACACAAAAGGAGAAGGGAGTAGTGGAGGGGAAGGGGAGGAGGTCCAGCATTTCCTCTCTACCCTCCAAGGCCTGGACCAAGGCAGGTGGACTGGAGGGAGGGCTTGGCTTCATAATGGATGGTTAATCTCTCCAGGGAGCCGGTTAGAGGTTAGCCTGCCACACTAGTAGATAGGATATACATATAAAATACATAGCAATACAGGAAATGATTCAATAAAGCAGGCAACAAAGAACATCAAATAGCAAGTGACAGTTTATGCAATGCTGGGAAAGCTCCTGAACAGGATGGTCTCAACTCCATTTTGAAGCTGGTTAAAGAAGTGATGGCTCTTGTTCGCGGGGGAAGAAGGTTCCAGGAGTGAGGGGCAGCGAGTGAAAGGAGCGAACTGAGATTGGGGCAAGGAAATCCTGGGCTGTGACAGCAGACCTTGACTACCAGAACGGAGGGCCCGAGTGGGAAAGTGAGGAGAAAAGGTCTGATAAGTAAGGAGGGCCAGCCCATGGAGGGCTTTTAAATGTTGACAGCAGGAGCTTATACGGAAGGCGGAAAGGGAGAGGGAGCCAGTGATGGGGGATACCAACACAGGAGAGATATGGTTAGAGCGGTGGGCGATGTGATTAATGCGTGCAGCTGAGTTCTGGACAGAAATTAAAGGACGGAGGTGAGAAGAGGAAGCCCAGCCAGGAGGACGTTTACAGAATCAGTCGTGAGACCACTAGGGCATGGACCAGGATCTTGGCAGTAGAAG
>NC_056525.1:19442861-19484706 GCF_019175285.1 Sceloporus undulatus | reverse complement strand
TTGACAGCTTTTTTAAGGCTGTCTAAGCTGGCAATTTGACGGATCTCGTCTGGCAGACCGTTCCATAGTTTAGGAGCAATTGCAGAGAAGGCCGTCTGGGAGGTTGCAGTTAGTCTGGTTTTTAAAGGCTGCAATAGATTCCTCCCAGAGGACCTGAGGGTGCGGGGCGGATTATATGGAAGCAGGCGATCCCTCAAATAGGTTGGACCCAAGCCATGTAGGGTCCACTATACAACAGCAAATATTTGGGCCACTAGAAGCACCCATCATTCACCCTGTCTACCTAAACACCCTGCAGTATGTTGGATTTCTGAACCGTGTATGTGCTGACATTGAGAAAAATTATATCCACTATTAGTCCGTGTTGTCATGTTGGTGTTTGCAAGCAGCAATTTCAAAATTAAGATGACCTAAGGTGACTCTTTTATGGTGTTTTCTTGCATAATTTTTCAGACGAGGTTTGCCATTGCCTTCCTCTGAGGCTGAGAAAGTGTGACTTGCCCCAAACTGGGTTTTCATGATTGAGGATTCAACTCTATCTCCAGGAGTCCTTAGGCCAACACGAACCTACTAGGTTGGCTCTCTCTCCCTAAATGTCACTCAATAGCAGAGATGAATAGAATACTTAATCTGGCAGGATTGTTCTTGCCTATCCCTGGCCATTAACTCTACATCTTGGCTAACAAATTTTCAATCCAGTTTTAGCCTTTTTTCTGATCAGGACGGGTTCTCTGCTCCTAAAAGAAAAACCTGTGGTCACAATCTATGGTTCAGCAGGGTCACTGGTTTTTGGCTGGATGTAGGGGATTCCTTATACAGAACAACAACAAAAAAAAAATAATTTGTGGGCACCCCAATTTTTTTCCCCTAATGCAAAAAACAAGCACATTTGGGTTCTTATAACTCTTGTGTGGAAAAACTGCCTTAGAACCTGAGAACCTTTAGTCTCTTTGAATGAATTCTTTCATCCCATCATACTGAAACCGGAGGGGGGAGGAGAGGACATGTTGCCTTGCATCCATTTGCAGATCCACAGCTTCTGCCACAGAATCAGCGGCGTGTCCCTGTTCAGCTCCTTGAAACTGCTGTGGCCTTTCTCATCCCCTCCCTCAGGAAAGCAAGAAGACACTCTGGCCCTTGGGTCTTGAGGGCACTAGGTTGGGAGAAGACTTCTCCAGCACCATAAGGGAACTGCTGAAGGAACTTTCAGTTGAAGTTGATTGCCCCCCGGGGGATTTGGAGGACAATCACCACACTGCCTAAATGGATCACCATGCTTTTGTAGTCATTAAACTGGTTGCAAATGGTGTCTATTTGAAGGCTGAGGATGGAGCAAGCTTGTTTTTAGCTGCTCCAGAGACTATGACACAGCGCCATGGATCAAAAAACAGGAAAAGAATTTCATTCTAAACTTAGCAAGAACCGATGCTAAGAGCTGTTCAAACAGTGGAATATGGTGCCTTGGCGCCAAATGGAACTCCTTCTTGGAGATTTTTAACAGAGCCTGGCGGATGGCCATCTGTTTGGGAGTGCTTTTTATTGTTTCTCCCGCAGCGCAGGGATTAGGACTGGATAGCCCCTATAGTTCTTTCCAACTTTATGATTCTTTGTGTAAAAAGAAAGTGCGAGCAGTCACTATCATTTTACAGAAAACATAGGACTTACCATGTCCCTTCCTTCAAGGAAGCTCCGAGCAACACACTTCTATCTCCTAGCAGCCCTGTAAGTTACGATATGTGGGTAAAATGAAAGCCTCTCTCATCCTCCATCTTGAGGGAGGGAGAGGCATGGCTAGCTCAAACAGGCCTGCCTGGAAGAAGGAAAAGCTCTCCTTCATCTACCATCTGAGGGGGAGAGAGGCCGGCTAGGGGTCCACCAGGGCTATAGCCTGAAGAAGAAGAGCCCCCCCCATCCTCCGGTCCATCTGCCTTGTCCCGTCCTCAAAGGAGAGAAGAATGCTAGGGACATGATCTCCTCCCTACCTCACATCCCCTTCGCCTTTTGTGTTGTGTCTTTTTTTAGATTGTAGCCTGAGGCAGTGGAATAAACTGTCTGTTATCCCCTCTGTTGTCAACCCCTCGGATTCCCAGTGATTGGCGGGTATACTAAATAAATTCCTATTCATATTATTATTTATTATTATATTAACACTGGTGTGCTCAAGGGCTACCCATTCAGTATGCTGATCAAACCCGAGGACCTTGGCCAGTTACCAGAACGGGCTGGAAAAGACGGACTGGGTCCGATAGGGTTAGAAAGGGGCGTCACTTCCTGACGCCCCTAACCTCATATGGACCCAGTCCGTACCAAAATGGTGGGCCTATGTATAAGTAGGCTTTCCATTTCACGGCAGTGGGCAGCGATTTTCCCGCCTCCTCGGGGGTGTGCCTGGTGCCGCCCCGCCCTCCCCCCATTTCCGGGTGGGCTCGCCCGATCAGGGCTCCCAGGGTGCTGCCTCCATTTCCTACCGTGATGTGGCAGCATGTCTGGAGCAGCAGAAGCTGATGAGCTAAAGGGGAGGGGTCTGATCGCTCTGCCCTGCCCCTATTGGCTCTGCACTCTAAAGAGAAGCACGCGTGACCTGATGGGGATTTCAAACTGACCAGAGGGAGGGAGTGAAGAAGAGAAAGATGCTTTTAGGTTGTACCATCTGAGCTGTCAAAGCCTTAGATTCTGGTATTATTGTTTTGGTCTTATATTATTCCACTCACATCTTCTCCTTCCTTTTCTTCCTTACTTCCCTCTCCTCCTCTTCTTTTTCTCTTGTTCCTATATTCTTCTTTCTCATTCCCATTTTTTCTTACCTCCTCCCCGTCCTCCTCTCGCTGTGCTGTTGTTATTGTTGTTGTTGGTGCCCAACTCCTTTCTGACTTATGGCAAACCCTGCCTTAGTCCTCTTATTTACCCCTCTCCTCAAGCCTCCCTCCTCTTCTTCAGGGGTCAGGGCTTCTCAAGGCTTTGCCCCCCATTACAAAAGAAAAAGACTTTGCAATGGGTCTGACCATAAATCCCCCCTAAGCTGAGACATACCAGGGAAAACGATGTGGGTGAGGGCGTTTTTGGGGGGGTTGGAGGAGCAAGGAAGGAACGGATGAAGGGGGGAATAAGGGGGGGAATTGCTACGAGGTTGGCGAGTGGGAAATGTAGTTTGTCGTGCAAAAGGGGGAGGGCCTGTGGTCTTTCAAATCTATGCCTGCTGGGGAGTGGGGACTTGTATGTTTGCAGTGGCAAAAGGGGGTGCCTGTGGTCTTTCAAAATCTATGCCTCCTGGGAGTGGGACTTGTAGTTTGCAGTGGCAAAAGGGGGGCCTGTGGTCTTTCAAATCCTTGCCTGCTTGGAGAGTGGGACTTGTAGTTGAAGTGGCAAAAGGGGTGCCGCTGGTCTTTCAAATCCTATGCATGTTGGGAGTGGGACTTGTCGTTTGCAGTGGCAAAAAGGGGGTGCCTGTGGCTTTCAACATCCTATGCCTCCTTGGGAGTGGACTTGTAGTTTGCAGTGCAAAAGGGTGGTGCCTGTTGGTCTTTCAAAATCCTCATGCCTTCTGGAGGGGACTTGTTTAGTTGCAGGGCAAAGGGGGAGCTGTGGTCTTTAAATTCCTATGCCTCCTTGGGAGGGGACTTGTAGTTGCAGTGGCAAAAGGGGGCGCCTGTGGTCTTTCAAATCCTCTGCCTGCTTGGGAGTGGGACTTGTAGGTTTGCAGTGGCAAAGGGGGGGGGAGGGTAGCCTGTTGGTCTTTCAAATCCTATGGCCTCCTCGGGCGTGTGACTTGTAGTTGCAGTGGCAATAAGGGGGTGGCCTGTGGTCTTTCAAATCTATGCCTGCTTGGACTGGAAGGGGACATGAGTGTGGGACTTGGGGGGGAGGGGGGTGGTGGGGTAGGGGGGGGGGGGGGTATGGTATTTGGCCAGAAAGAGACTTACATTTTCTGCCATCTGTCTAGGAATAATCCAACATGTCCTCAATTTTTGAGGCAGCCGACGAAACATGCAGTTATCGTTAACATTTTTTAAAAATTTATCAATTTTTCAGTGTCCTCCATTTTTTTAAAAAGTGTCTTACATTGAAAAAATGTGGTCCTACATTTGTCCTACATTTGTCCCGGTTGGCGGTCCTGACTTATGGCAACCCTATGTAGACGGTGCACCATTACGGCGTCACACGCGCACCGCCTCTCTACGGGGCGGCCACGGACGGGACATGACGTTGTAACGCTCAGTACCAGGGTCATAGTTCGCCCTTTCCCCGTCTGCAGGAAGGAAGCTCCAAAACGGAGCTCCTTTTGCTGTTTGGTCGCGG
This sequence comes from Sceloporus undulatus, assembly GCF_019175285.1. Taxonomy (NCBI): domain Eukaryota; kingdom Metazoa; phylum Chordata; class Lepidosauria; order Squamata; family Phrynosomatidae; genus Sceloporus; species Sceloporus undulatus. The sequence continues at coordinate 19,480,410 of NC_056525.1, read as the reverse complement.
GCGCAGCCTTTACATGGCTTCCGCCTTGCAACAATGCCAGAAGAGAAAGGGCCAAAGTGGCCCCTTTCTCCTCTCCCCGCCATCACCCGGTGTCCTTGGGGCTTCAAGCCCCAAGGGACACCCCTTTCCCGGCCGGGGGGGGGAAGCGCCTTTTGTCACTTCCTTGCGGCCTGAAAACTCGGCGGATCGGGGCCTCGGAGTCTGCCGGTCTGGCAGCTACGGCCCCGATACACTGGGGAAAAGGGTGGGTTCAGGCCGCCCCAAATGGGCGGTCTGTAACCTGCCTTTCTCTGCATTTTCAACCAGGTCCAACTCGTCACTAGGGCCTCTATCAAGTAGGAAATCATTCCACGCTGTAACAGGTTAAGCAGCTAGGCCCAGTGGCTGCTGATATTTCTTATTAACAGAGTCTGTTTCCTCCATAATCATGCATGCTAACTGGATCAGGCAAGTTGTTACATTATGACACTGGAGAAAATTGAGAAAGAAAGACATAGCCTAGTTTCTAAGATATAAAGCGTCCACCTGACAAGAAGACAAAAAGTGACATTGGGCAGGATTTTTATTTTCCAGATGAACGTTTATGGAAAATGGAAGGGGGAAAAGCTGTGTCTAAAATTCCACTGGTGTCAACTGAAATGCCCAACAAAAGTTCAAAATATGTCCTCAGCATCTGGAAGCTATTTCTTCCTTTTCTTACATAAAACCTTTTTCATAAGAGATAACCAGCAATTTTTAAGCCTTATTTAGGGCGGACAACAAAGAGCAAAATGTCCTCATATTTTAACAAAATTGAAATATGTAAACCCTATCCTTAAACACATAGGGAAAAAATTACGTGATCCAAACCGATTGGTCAATTGTGCCCTTAGCGGGTTTTGTGAATTGAAAAGAAAGAGTTAAATTCTTAGCAAAAATGGGTGGAAACAGGGGTGGGGGCAAAGCGCCAGATTGTCTCCATTCTAGTCCAAGTCTGTCAGTTGCTCAACACTATAATTTAGCCAGTCTTCACTAACCATGGAAATTCCCCAATCCCATCGCAATCCAGATTTTCTAGGTGGAAACTGTTACAAGTATGGCCATGTAACATCAAAGTGTGGTCAAGGATAGCAAAGTCATTAAATGCGGAAGAACTCACAAGCCAGGAGAAGATGCAAGCAGTTTGCTTTTGGCCTGAGCCTATTGTGTCACAGCAGAAGATGCATTACAGATGGTAGATTCATCAAGAACCACAGCACTGAGTCTGCACGACTCATCCGGGCTGTTATGATTAGGGTGGACCTGGAGGTCTGTCATTCATTGGGCCACCTAAGTAAAACGTTGACAGCCCAACCCAAAACAGCAACAATGGGAACTGCAAGGTTCCGCCCTTCTTCTCTTTCCCCTACTAACTTAACTGCATGCCAACCTACTTTTAAACTTCAGTCAATTGCCGCAAACTGAAGTAAGCTGACACAAAGGGGGAACAGGAAAGGAGAAACTGTACCATTTTACAGCCAGCTTAAAAACTGCACTGTTAAACTGAGACCGTGGAGATCTGACTTCTCCATGAACTGTACCAAAACCAAAAGAAAAGAAAAAACCTGTGTTACAGTTACAAGGTTGAGTCTCCCTTATGTTCGGGATGCGACGTATTTTTGATTTTTTCACGATTTTGGTATATTTGCATTCTAAACATAATATTATATACATATGTGATTTGCATGTAAATAATGAGATGAGACCAAGTTAAACATGAAATTTATTTATGTTTTGTTGCCACCTTATAAATCTCATCGGAAGTTAAATTTTATCCACAATATTTTTAATCATTTTGTGCATTGAAACAACGTTTGTGACATTGGAACAAACAGTAAAAAATGTGTCACTACTTCCGCTACACATGAAAAACAGTTTTGGATTTTGAATTCAGATAAGTGCTTACTCAATATGTCTTTTAATATATGAATTGTTTCCACTCAATATATTACGAAAGTAAAATATATTCATATCCTTTAATTGTCCTACTTTAAGCTTTTTGTTCATCAGCTTTCCATTTGCTCAGTACTGCGACTTAACCCTGTCAAATCAAGCCCTTCATCCAGTAATACACACACAAAAGTTAAATAATGTATGGTCTGACATAGTAGGTTTATCAAAACATGTTATGTACGCCGAGAGGTGCAAGATTGCTTTGTTTGCGTCCGGTTCTGGGCTCTTTTGTTCTTCCGGGTCGTTTTGCGCAGTGTGTGCTCTCGCGTTGGCCGCCTCTTCCTGGGCCCTTGCTGAGCCCCTGCCTGCTCGTTGTTGGGGTTGCTGGTTGAAAGAAAGGGCAGGCACAAGTCGGGCAGAGGGAGCAATCCCGGGCTGGAGGAGGCACTCCAAAAGGGGACGCTGAGTGGGCTGCGCTCTGTGGAATGTTTGTTTGCACCGTGTTGCGAAGCCCAAGATCAAGATCATTTTGTCTAAAGGGGGCATGTCAACCTATCAGGGTGGCACTGAGAGTTTGGAGAGTGGAAAGGGAAGCGTTTATGCCGGAGAAAATGCCTGTCTTTTGCGCAAGAGAAGCAAGAGAAGCACAGAAAGCCCCTGCTTCTCTCCGCCCCCCCCCCATCCAAAGGTTGAATCTCCTGAGATCATTCCAACCACTTGGAATATGGTAGGGCCTACTAAGGCACAAAACAAAGCGTAGTTATAGGATAAAAGGGGCAACGCTGCCTAAACGGTTTGCATGTTCACGGGACCTTTTTTTCAAAAGTTGCCCAAACGGTACATGACATACACATTAACGTTACATAGTGAGAGGTTTGGAGAGGAGTACGACCGGGCTGGAGGGACAAAATGAGGTGTTCCTCCAGTAAGCGCTGCCCCCTGCCAAGTGAAATTTTCCTTCGTTCCAAATTTTCCAGGAAACTTAACTTTCAGTGGAGCTTAGAAATGTAGGTTTGAACATCTAAGAAAGGAGGGGGGTAAAGTTACAAGTGAATAGATTTTTTAAAAAAATGTGAACCATTTTTACATTTTGATGGGGGGGGTATGCTCTCTTGGTCTCTGCCCTAGCTCCCCGCTACACCTGGTTGTGAAGAGGAAGTTGTGCTGTAATAATATAATAGTAAGATTTATTTATAGCCCGCCCAATCCGGAAGGGAATCCGGGGTGGGTTACAGACATAAATACATCATTCAAAAGAGTTAAAAAGCAAACTCTGTGTTGTTGCGTAAGAGTCATTCCCTATTAGGGTGGACTCTAAGGAACTTATATGGAGTGTTCTTGGCCGATGTTCAGAGAGGTTGCCTGCCTCCCTGAGGCGAGGGGAGAGTGTGTTGCCCAAGGTCACCCAGAGGATTGTCATGGGCTACGGGAATCGAATTCTGGCCGTTACAGCTGCCAAAATAAAGCTGCTTCGGGTCTCTGTGGGGGTATGCTGTTTAAAGATGCATGGGTCCTAAGAATCGGAAGGCTGCACAAAGCGCCCCCAGGGCTTGGAATGGAGTGTGGCTTTGGCGCGACTCCGGACGCTTAGGAGCATGCATCATTTAAAGAGCATACCTCCAAAGAGCCCGAAGGCAGCGTTTTGGCAGGTCGGTACAGGGCCCTGTCTCCAGGTTGTAGTCCAACACGCAGAGCACTATGCACTAAAGTTACCTTATTTTGGTTTCAACGATCTGGAGAAAAAACCCTGCGCGACTTCTCCTAACTGAAAGAAACCTTTCCGCCTCGTTTTATGGCAACAAGATTGGAATTAATAAATTATTGTTAAAGAATAAGTTGTTACTGCATCATATGATTTCAAGACAGGAGGAAAATGGTCACTTTGAAAGTTCAAGCAAAGTTGTGTTTGTACAGGCTGGACTCTTGTGGAAGTGTCAGTAAAAGATCCAGACGGATAGTCAGAAAAGCACATACAGCATTCTGACCCTGCCTAAGCAAAAGGTAGGGGAGGATGACACAGGACTTCCTCAAAGGCCTTTTGAGAAAAATAGGGCAATGTGCGTTTGCCAGCAGTAAACCCCCCAGTAAAGGAAAAAAAGAGATAGATTGGCCGCGTTAGTGTGTACCATGGATGTGAAGACTGGCCATAATTATTCTGGGCGATTAGCTAGAGGCCAAGGTAATTTTTTGTTGTTGTTGCAAAATAGAGGAGCCGGCTTGGGGAGGAGGAGGTGCCCTGGTGGCCCGGCTCCCGGTATCAGAGTTCGTCACATTTTCGTCCAGGTTGTATGATGATGAGAGAGGCTATACCTGGTCTAACTGAATCTTGGCCGTGTGACAGACAGCGCAAAATAAGCGTGCGTTCGAGTGGCACAGGGAGGTATGGGTTTCAATGATGCATGCGGGGTCCTAAGGTCCAGGGGGAGAGTGGGGCACAGGGGGGGGGGGGGGAGGTGCGGGGCGGGGGCGGATGGGCGGGGGGGGGGGTGGTGGGGAGGGGGGGTGTGGCCGGTTTGGGGCGGACTGGTGGGGCTGGGACGGGGTCGTTAGGACGCATGGAATCATGAAAATCATGCCTCCACTGTGACTCGAAGCAGCTTATTTTGGGCTGGTCTGTAGCAGGCCTTAGTAGCTGTTTGAAGGCCTCGCTAGTTTACTGCCAAAGCAGGGGGGCAGCCAGGAGTCTAGCTATTAGGCAGTTGAAGGACATTGCCGTTAAAAAAATTCTCTCCCCCCAAATAATTTTTTTCTCCAGTCCCAAGTTTCTAGGCAGCCAAAGAAAAGAGACAGGGGCAAAATTACAAGTGAACATGCTATGAACCTCTTCCATGATCTTGAGAGTCGCCTCAGCCTGACATACAGACGGTCCGCGTGAGGATGAAACGGGAAGGAGGAGAGTCACTGATAGGTGTGTGCGGCACCATTGCTGCTGACCTATGGCGACTCCATAGGATTTTTGTTAACGATCGAGGGAGTTTTGTCGGTTCCTTCCTCTGCAAGATAGCCTACAATACCTGGTATTTGGCAGAGGTCCTGTGAACACCTTGAACAACTGATTGATAGCTGACCATGAACATCGTGAGGTCTACACAAGTGGTCCACAGGTTAAACATCTTCTCACAACAGGTCTGGCAGGCATTCATGGCCTGTCTCCCTAGAAATGCCCTGGTTATTGAAGGCTAGGTACAATCCGTTGCTATGATCTTTAGATGGTGGCACACCCAATACTGTCCATCACGTGTTCCAAGATTAATACCACTCCTTGAGTTAGGGGGGTTCTCTGGTTTATTGGCAACTAGGAATTTCATCTGTGTTGTTTTCAGATTTCTTAACTGCTGGTATTTCTTCTTGCTTCTTGGGTGTAGGAGTTGTTATGTAAAATCTACGCAGTATCACTGGAGTGGGGAGGTGATCAAAAATACATGTTGAAAAAACATAACTACATGCATGGGGAATCATTTATGCTGGGAGGGGAGGACAACTCTGGGTAGGAAGTCGTGAGCGAGGAGGCGAAGAGCTAGCATTTCCAGTGGGAGGAAAAGAAAACCAGTGAAAAGAGGTGCAGTTGGCACAGACAAAAAGAAATTGGCCAAGTAGCTACTGTAGAAGAACAAGCAGACATGCAATGCAAGTCCATGTTCATCATCTACTAGGCATATTCCAAGATATTGGTATCCTTGCTGAAATTGCATACGCATCTAAAAATGTATTAAAAGTGAAGTCGTACCATGTCCTACTGCCGGTAGAGAAACCAATTAAAAATGATCCCTATTGGTTGGGCAGTTTGTGAAAAAACAGGGTGATTGTACATGATATGGGGGCATGAACTTACCGATGTAGTGTTCCAGGGCCCTTGAAGCGCAGCATTGACATGTCACCAGCATGTAGATGCCAGGGATTCGCCAACTCGAGCCTCCAGGTGTTTTGGACGGGTCCACTTCCAGAAGCCCCAGCCACCTTGGCAGACAGTCAGGAATTCGGGGCTGAAGTCCAAAAGCCTCTGGGGGGGCCAAGTGTTGAGAATCACTCAGGCCTATTGATTATGGGCTAGTTAAATAAATGTGATGCTGCATGGAACAGATAAGAACGTTTTTTTTCATTCTGGATCTTGTACATAACAGCCTTACATTACAGCACGACAGTTTTCATAATCTGTATACACTAGAGTGACTAAAAGGCCAAGGCATGTCTTTCAAAGGATGGGAGGACAGGTTCTCAAGCAGCGCTTCTCTAGGGTATGACAAGCTAGAGGTTTAACTGCCTTTCAACAAGGGATTAGCCAGAAACTCTAGAATTGATATATGATTAAACAGGGACACAACAGCTTTAAAACTTGTCCGTGAAGGATCATGAGCAACAGGAGAAAAAGAGTTTGTATATAATGGTGATTAAAATTAACCTAATGCTTTTGCACGAGTAAGGGCACCCCATTGCACATCCGGGTATACCCACCTTTTCCCTGATGCCATAAATAGATCGGAAAGTTTCTGCAGATGAGCGGACCCCAGTTTGGTTGTGCACTTAGCCATGATGATCATTCTTGGCTGTAGCGCTCTCTGAATACTGAAAGATAACTAGTCACAGACAAACATAATGGAATCATGCTTCCATAAGGCTATCTTTGGCCTTCGGCATCACCAATCACAAAGTTAAAGTGTGGTAGGGTGGGGGTGGGGGTGAAGAAATTACTTGCTTTTTAAACAACATTAATCAAAGTTGGAGTTCATGAGCTGTAGATTATTACTGAGAAATCCGTTGTTGTTGGGGCAGGAGGTGAGAAATTGCAAATGGGAGAGGAAACCAGTTCAGGAAGCACAGTCTGGTCCATAATCGCAAAAGAAAGGACTACGGGATTGGGGGGGGGGGGGGGGGGGACAGCGAGAATGGCATCAAGAGAGCAAAGAGGTTGGAGTGTGTTCTACAATGACTTTCTCGATATCAGAATTTTGGTAAATTAGGTGGGGACTGGGGCCAGAGGAAGACAACTATAGGTTGATAAATTATGCACTTGTAGAGAATGGAAGAGGTACATTTTCCCTACTTCAGACACAACAGTGAGTTGTGTGCAATTCACGGATGGATTGGTAGCGACGGGGATAAAGAGAGAGTATTTCTAAACACAGCATGAAATTAAGGACACGAGTCCATGGCCAGAAGAGTCAGGGATAGTAACAAAATGTGGGAAATGGTACGTGGTCGACTAAATCCTTGGAACCATGTAACCTCTTCAAGTTCGAGATGGTGGGACTTGGCTTTGCCAGCTGAGACACCGTGAGGGTGTTCTCGTCAGTTTCCCTTGTGAGTATGGTTGCAGCTGTATGATCCCATAGAGTCAGGCACATGAAGCCTTGTACCTTCTTCAGTGGAGATGTTAGGGCACAATATGGTCTTTTCAACAAAATAAAGAGTTATGGGAGATGCACATTTTTGAACAAGTAATGTATTGTTTGGTACACGTATCACTTGCGAACTACAGCATGGAATGTTAAGTGGTGTGCACAGATATGCACAGTATGTGAATGGTCGTCTTATCAGAAGTACAATTTTCAATAAACTGGAGTGCAGAAGTGACACTGGCAGTGAGTAATAGGATGGGGGAAGGTCACATTTCTTCTCTGGCGGTGTAATGCATCTAGCTTGCAGCTGTCTGGGCTACATGACGAGAGTAAATAGTATATTAACCATCACGAAAATGGCTACTGTCCCTGTATGGATTCTAAAATAATTTTTTCTTGGGGGGTACCAGATGTGCCTCTCGAATGGACCTATGTTTTCGTGCGTCCCTGCTATATATCCACAGAACTGAGATTAAAAAAAAGACTTGGTTTTTGGCGGTTGTATGTGGGCCATGTTGGTTCTAAGTTGAACAGTTACAACAGGTTAAAATGTGGATGTTAAGTCCTAGAAACACTATGTAGTAGTGGCTCTTTTTCCAGAGAGGAAGTTCTTAAAACTAATACCGTAGTGTGGCTAAGGCAGTTTGGCACAGCAAGCAATATTAAGGTAGTCCCATTGACAGGGAATTACATACTCCAAATAAGAGCAATTGAAAAATTCAGCCAACGTTACATTGGTTATAGCTTGTATAGGCTAGTCTAGCTTTTAATTTTAACAGAATCTAACCCAGGAGGCTTAGTTCACTATTTTACCCTTGGAAATGATTTAAGGATAAAGAACATTACACTAAGAGGTGGCATGGAGGTAGACAGAAGAGACAGTGTTCCACATGTCTCAAACAAACAGCATAATCCTACAATGGATCAGGCCCGAGTCAGGCGAGGATACGTTCCGACCTGCAGAGATCGTTTGTAAACTATAATTTGGGAAAGCGTGGACGTAATATACAGAATTAACATTCTGATCTAACACTGACATAGCAGTGGTTATGGGCATTGCACAGGAATGGTGACTAATGGGAGTACCCTTGGTAAGGGTCAAGGACTATCCCTTTATTCATTCAATAGGTTGCTTGCTTCCAAAGGGGAAGGGCACCTTACGAGAAGAAATCAGTTAAGCTGACAGGATTAAATAGTCACTGTAAAGCAGTATAAAGGTATTTTGAAACATACAAAAGTTAAAGGTAGTAAGTACACTCCCAATAACAAGCTCCTGAGAGGCTTTACTTATGAAGTCTGCTTAAACAAAAGTCTTTGTCGGAGGGGGGGCAACCTAGCCTCCCAGGGGGAAAGGAGTTCCAGGAGGGATGTAGCCAGGATTTTGGGAAGGGGGGGGTCCAAACTAGTGCCACATTAGAAGGGGGCGTGGGCACGGCGGCACATCAGCACGCATTCATGGTATCTAATGGAAGGGGGGTCCAGCCCAGAACCCCCCCGGCTACGCCTGTCATGAGAAGGCGTCTCTCGGGTCCGCACACAGTGAGCCTGTGATGGTGATGGGACCAAGAGCTAGACGTCACGAAGATCTTAGGACGCCTTGCGGTTCGTATAGATACAGTCTATCAGGACGCGTGGACCTAAGCTGTACAGGGCTTTAAGGTCATGCCAGCGTCTTTGAACTGGTGTCCGAAAACAAACCGTAGGTAGGTGAAAACGTATTAACAAGGGAGTCAGCATTCTGGGCCACTCATGTTGGGATCGCTAAAGTTTCTCACAGTTTCCAAGGCAGGCTGCACAAGACTGTACAGTAGTTAACAAGACTGTGCAAATGCACTCTGGTCACTACTGAAACCTGGGCTCGGATCTCAATCCGAGTAGGGAACCCCCATCGGCTTCAGAAGCCCTTTCAGTGAGTGGGGCATAATGGGTTAGATTGCTGCTTGGCCTGAGGACTTGGGGAAACCATGTCCAGATCTGTGCGTGGCATGACACTAGCTGGCTAAGCCTAGGCTAGTCCGCTCTTTTCTCTCTGTGCCTAATCGTCCCCCACGGTTTTGTGAGGATGAGTGGTGGAGAAGGAGGGAGAGCCATATGCTGCCTTGAACGCAGCGGAGGAAATCAGGATATAAAAATAACTACAATAAGCAAACGGTAGGCACACATAACCCTACATTGCCGTGTCCTCAGTGCTTGCAATACAGTTAAATGCGGTGCAATACAAGGGGTGTGAAGCACTATGCATGTTTCTATTGAATATGCAAGTCGTGCTTGCTGTTAACTAGGGCCAGTGTGAGTAAAAAAGCCATAGGATGAGTGCCTACTCTAATGCTCCCCTTGGTGACCAAAAAAGCTTTCTTCTCGAGGAAGGGAAAAGGACTGGTCATTGGTTAAACAGCATAGATAGATAGTGAGATAGAGAGTAGATAGATAGATGATAGGATATGGAGGAGAGGCACAGCTCAGCAGTAGACGTGGATAAGAGACATGGTTTTCTGTTGGTCTTCAGCATCTCCAGATACGGGAGGAAAACCTTTTCTGGTTAAACTGCTGCTGCCCGTAAGGAGGAGCAAATCTAAGAGCTAGATGGACGAATTCCTGGATAGTCCGCCTGGAATAGAGGCATGCACTGCATTTGAGGTTAAGGATCTTACAGTTTGGTATTACATAATCTTGCACGAACAACCCATCTGGATTAAACCAAGTATTTCACCACCCAAAATCATGCTGAGAGTTGGGACTAAGAGACGAGAAAATAGGCAGAAGCGGCGAGGACAGGCCACCCTTCTGCCAGATGAGGCGCAGCAACCAATGCCGAACTGGGAGGTTCTTTTTTGGCAGTGCAGCACTGTTGGGGGCTGTGCCACACAGATGTCATGTGGCATGACCATGGGGGATGTCAGATGGCACCAGGGTGTGTTGGGGTGGCTTAGTGTGTAAATGCTCAGCCCTGTGCACGCCCTAGTTTGGGCCCAAGTGGCGCAAGGCCTGTCTGTTCACGCTTTTGTCATCTAGTCCATCTAATGAGTAATTCTGAAGTGGAAGATATGAACATTTGTAGGAAACAAAACAAAAGTGAACATGGACTATCAGTTTGATAAAAGAAAAATAATTCTTGGCTGATGATTGTTAAAGGGGATTTTTATTGTATGCATTGTGTGACCAGGTTGGAATACATTCAAGTTTCTCAGGCAGCTGTTTGGAGTTATATTGAGCTGTCTTGACGCCATGCTGCAATGTCTGCTATGGGATTCAGGTGACCCATCGCAGTCGGTTAAATCCCTGCGGATGTCAGCAGTCTGGATTTTCTGAATCTAGATATAAAGGTTCTTCACTACACATGTGCCTGAAGTCATTGAGGAATACGCAGGTACTAGGTATCAAGGGGGACTTTTAATGTACAGTATTTTCTAAAAGGCATTCTGGGCCTATTCCCAGACAAATCCTTAAGTTAATACCCTTTAAGCTCCTGCTAACCAAAAGAGCAGAGAGAGAAAGGTATAAAACATGCGTGAGGTCGGGAGGAAAAAATAGAACTTCAGCACAGAGAAAACACCGAGACGAGGGTTGCAACACTCCACAGCTGTTAATCCCATAAACAGAGTACCACGAGAGAACTAAACACAGATCTATTGTATTACTCACTATAAATTGACCTAAGTGAAAACTGGAGGAAGGTTTGGAGCCCAAATTTGGATGGTTGATATGACCCATGATAAGTCGAGGGGAAAAACGTAGGGACAGTAACAAGCAAAGTTTTCAGGAGAAAAGCAAGGAATAATGTCAAGAACTTAACAAAATTTCAGCAGGCCGACGGTGCATACTAAGTCAGGAGGATGAGAGAATAAAAAGGAAGCGTCCTTCAGGACAGATTACTAACATGTGGTCTTTGCACTTGCCTTTCTCAGGGGATGGTTCCTTTTTTGATAAGGTGAAAGCACAGTATTTACCAGACCCATGGATAAGTCCTGGTTGGTGCAGTGGTAGAATGCCTGTCTGCAGCCACACTAAAACCTGAGTTGCAAGTTCATACCAGCGAAAGAGGCTAAGCTGACGGTTGCATCCTTCCAAGGTCGCTAAATAGTACCGGCAGATGTGGGGGGGGCAATAAGCTTACACTGTTGTAAACGCGCTTAGGGACTGCTTAGTGACGATAGCAGTTGAAGTACTGGGGAGAAAATTGACTTAGGTTTTAGGTCAATTTTTGTGGACTAAAATGTCGGACTATAATGAGTATGGGACAGTATGTAGAGTTACACTAAGGACTAAGAAAAGACCTTGAACCCGTTCCTTTTGCTTTGAAACAATATGGACCCCCCTAGGTTGTTGGTATTATTAAAACTATTAGTATTACGTGAATAACCTGGGCCAGGCCTCCTCCTTCTGTGTAGCTGTAAGGAGGAAATTTGAAGCTTTGCATCTGTTTACCAGTTTAGTGTTTCCTCTGAACCATATAAGTTGAGTTAACATTAAATGGCTATTGAATCAAGACAACTTCCTTTGCCATGGTTTGAGTTGGCAGTTTCAGTAAGTCCAGTTCAGATAGAACAGTGAACAGTAGTTAATCTGCAGGAAGCAAAAAAAGTTGATTTCCTCCTTGCAGCCTGGAGAGAAGAGAGGGAGGAGAAGCACATACATCCAAGATCCTTCATATCACAACACAGTGACTTAATCATGTTTAGCCCTATAACCCAATAAGGATAGTGACATTGCCTACATTGGTAAAGGAGCTATTTAGTCATACATCAGCCCTCCCCATAGGTGGGCTTACTTCCGCGCTTTCAGCTTACCGGAAGGCAAGCCCGGCAAAAGTAACGGGTGCGTCCCATGCTGCCGCGAGCAGACACCACCACAAGCATGCACCCCATTATTTTCTATGGGCTTGAATATATGTTCTTTTCCCCATATCGCGGGAAGCGTCTGGAACGCATCCCCATATGGGGGGGCCAGACTGAACTTTGTTTAAAACAGACCTTTGTATTCAAGAGAAGGATCAAGCTTGGGTTACCCATCATGCAATGTCTCAGGGCACCATACACATTACTGTGTTAAGGTACACTTGTAAGATGTTTAAGTGTTATGCAAAAACGCAGACTTTAGTGCACCCAACCGGCAAAGCATGAAAATGCTGCATACAATGGAACTATGACTCTCTGTAGCTGATGCTCTTGTTTATTGAAATCAAAGTGTGGCACCGATTCGTGCAGATGAACCACTGTATTCACTGAATACAGAAGTCTGAATGGTTATTGTCTGGAATAGGTATATCTGATGCGCTTCCTAGGTTTTTAGAATGGTGATGTCATTATTTGGCATAGCCTTTCCCTTATTAAAGTAAGAAAGCAACTAAAATCTGTGTGTATGGGGTGGTGACACACCAAACTGATCAGCTGGAGAAGGTGTAGCCACACTTAACATTCAGTTGCTAATGGAACTCAACTGTTTGCAGTCCAACATCGTCAGTATAAGAGAACATTGACTGTTTGGAAAGACACTTGGAGTTTGAGGATTGGAAGAGGTCCCGGCCACAGGAAAATAGGAACACTGGGAGGAATCGGGTAAAGAAGCTGAAGGGGGAACAGATAGAGGAGGAAACTCTAAAGTTAAGCAAGTATAGAACCAAAGGAAGAAGGAACAAGAAAAAAGGCTCATAAGTAAAGTCACAAGCTAGGATCAGGTGGCATTCTGTGGGCGAGCAAAGAAGAATCAGGCAATAAATAAGAGGACTAGCTAAAGGCACTGTGATTTCAAAACTAGATCAGATAAAACACAACACAGTGGGCAATACCAGCAATGGGAAGTAAAGGGGAAGGAAAAACCAAGACAAGAACTAGGCAGGATTGGGGCTGATACTCATGACAGGAAGGAAGGGGACAGCAGACTAGAGATGGGAGGACACCGAGAACGTGCATAGACATAAATAATAATAATAATAATAATAATATGAATACTTTTATTTATATCTCCGCTTTTCTGTTACAAGAACAACAGCGGGCTCCACAAAATATTAAATCCACATTACCGAAATTATGTCCCAAATTCCCCCCCCAAAACGAGATTAAAACATTAAATTCTATTAACAAACACAATTTAAAAATACAATAAAAATATAACAAGGACAGAGCAGTGGGCTAATCCATGATGTGGGGGGGCAGTCCTTCTGTGGCGGGGGGCCCTTTATTAAGTAAAGGCCTGCCGGAAGAGCTCGTCTTGACAGCTTTTTTAGGCTGTCTAAGCTGGCAATTTGACGGATCTCGTCTGGCAGGACCGTTCCATAGTTTAGGAGCAATTGCCCAGAGAAGGCCGTTGGGAGGGGTGTGGCAGGTAGTCGGTTTTTAAAGGCTGCAATAGATTCCTCCCAGAGGACCTGAGGGTGCGGGGGCGGATTATATGGAAGCAGGCGATCCCTCAAATAGGTTGGACCCAAGCCATGTAGGGCTTTAAAGGTTATAACCAACAACTTGTACTGTGCCCAGAAACTAATAGGCAGCCAGTGAAGAGATTTTAAGATGGGTGTAATTCGGTCACTCCTAGTTTTTCCAGTGACCAGCCTGGCTGCCATATTTTGCACTAGCTGAAGTTTCCGTACTAGGCACAAGGGTAGCCCCATGTAGAGCGCGTTACAGAAATCAAGTCGTGAGGTTACCAGTGAATGTACAACTGTTTCTAAGTCCTTTACTTCCAGGAAAGGGCGCAGCTGGCATATCAGCCGAAGCTGATAGCAGGCACTCCTGATTGTCGCATTCACTTGGTTCGTCGTGTGAAGCGACGGATCTAGGAGCACCCCCAGACTGCGAACACAGTCCTTTGTGGAGAGCGTGACCCCATCTAGGACTGGAGGTTGCAACCCTATACCTGGTTTGGGGGCCCCTACTGTAAGTACCTCAGTTTTGTCTGGATTCAGCTTGAGTTTGTTTTTCCTCATCCAGCCCAAAATCCTGTCTAGCTCTGCAAAGGACATGTCCAAATTCTGTTACCACTATGATATTACATCACAGCACAGAGAACCTAAGTATAGTATGCATACACTTGTGTATGTTGGAGAGGCAGGAACTGAGTGTGTGTTTGTGTGTGTGTGTGTGTGTGTGTGCGCGCGCACGCGCCTTCAAGTCAACTGTCAATGTATGGTGACCCTATGTATTTTTTGTAAGGTTTTTCTTAGGCAAGGAATATTCAGAGGTGTTTTGGCCAGTCTCTTCCTTTGAAAGATAGCCTACAGCACCTGGAATTTGCTGGTGGTTTCCCATCTAAGTATTAATTCAGGGTTGGGCCTTCCTAGCTTCCAAGATCAGACAGGATCTGGTGCCTTTAGGGTATTTATAGAACTTCACATATTGATTTGAAATCATCTTGCTGCTACATGGCTGCAGACAAGACATCATGTTACTTGTTCTAGGTCATACTGCTAACGGCACTGAAATAGCCAAAGAATGATTTAAGATGATTGCATTGGGTATAGTTTGTTCCTTTACACCGTGAGTATGGGTTTCCTGATTCTTTTGGATTTGCACCTGCCAGCATTACAGCACCATGTAAAAAGTGGGAAAGAGCATCCACTATTGGACAGGAATCACATATGCAGCTACCCAAATTATTTTAAATCTCTCAAGTAGCCCAAGAAAGCATCATATAAGGAAGGAATCTTGTTTTCATAATCAAATAATATAAATTGGGTCCCCTTTATCCAAAATCTTAGGACCAGAAGTGTTTTGGATTTTGGACTTTTTCAGAATTTTGGAATACTGAGATGTCTTGGAGATGGAACAAA
Organism: Sceloporus undulatus; assembly: GCF_019175285.1. Taxonomy (NCBI): domain Eukaryota; kingdom Metazoa; phylum Chordata; class Lepidosauria; order Squamata; family Phrynosomatidae; genus Sceloporus; species Sceloporus undulatus. Next base: position 19,465,398 of record NC_056525.1, on the reverse strand, counting down.
AGCTGAAGTGTGAAATTCATTTCTGTTTCATATACACCTTATACACATAGCCTGAAGGTAATTTTATACATATTTTTAACAATTTTGTAAATGAAACAAAGTTTGTGTACATTGAACCATTAGAAAGCAAAGGTGTCACTACCTCAGTCACCCATGTGGACAAGTTTAGATTTTAAATATTTTGGGTTTTGGAATTCCAGATAAGAGAGACTCAACCTGTATGTAAAAAAGTTTGCTGTCTCCAATGCTATCTTGATAAAATGAGGCATTACTAAGACTATGGTAGGAATATGCAAGAAGGATGAATGTTTAAGGGATTTATAGCTCTGCCTCTTAAACTCAGAGAAAATTGTATGTTCCTTGTTTTGTCTGTCTCAGACACACACATACCCCTTGGCAGGAAGTATAACTTCCTTTGCCTTGAAACAAACTGCCCTCAGCTAAGAAACTGTGAACCCTGAACAAACAAACTCAACCAGAAACATTGCTGAAGAGAATCAATGTGCAGAATTAACTGTTTCAAGGAACTGCAAGAAGCATAGTAGGTTAATGAAGGATGCAGCCATACTCTGCGGATCTGAATGATTTGTTATTTACAACGGCAGCCAACAGTGTGATCTGCCTTGACCTCATTTCACTTCATCTGTCTGATTAGAACCACATCAGAGATGTCTGGCTGCCTCAAAGGGCGTCACAATGAATGGTTGCTATGGTGGGTCAGAGTACTTGCCAGTCTGTACAGTAGTCAAGACTTTGAACTTGGAAGGGGAAAGGGAAGAAAAGAGACTGAAAAGAGTTTCTTTGTAATCTTAATCCAAGGCTGCCCTTTAGTAACTGGGTGCTTCCTCTGTCTACAGGTGCTAATTCAAAATGAAGATCCCTCCCCACAAGTTTTCACATTAGCCTAAGTGTAAATTAAGACATATGTTGTAAAAATAATATTTTAAAAGCGTATTATTTATTCCTCCTTCGCAAATTTTCCCTATCAGTTTTCACAAGGAGTAAGATTAGCATCTTGTCTAGACTGAAATGTGTTTGCTTTGCTCATGTTTGTTTTAGTCTTATATGTATTATTCTCTGGTGCACATACACAATATCACTCAAGGTGGCTCAGTTACCCCTTAACACACATCAACTCTTTCCCTTATTGAACACAATTATTAGTGGTTATAAAAGTAGACTTTTCCACTATTCTTAACAATGGAACAGAGTTTTTAATAAATCTTGACAGTGGTGGATAAGAAACCTGGGTATGGAAGTAATTAATATTAATTAATCTTGGCTTTATCAGGGAACAAACAAATGCATAGACTAAATATCAAGTAGTGTAGAAGGAAGAAAATACTTTGAGCTATTTGTACTACTTAAAAAAACACATACAAGTCCCCATCAGGATTATTGTCTCACTCCATAAAGTCTGGCAATATTTTCAAGAAGTGGTAAAAGTTTTAAAGAGTTTAATTGTTTCAGTGTACTTTTATTAAGTAACACAGCAATGACACAATGCATGGGTGGACAAGTTGTAATAAACCAAAGGGGCTTTGATAGCCACACTGGATTTAACCTAAGTGTCTACAGGGTGGCAGCAATAATGTATCACTACATAATCCAATCCTATGTATGTTTCCTTAGAAGTATGTCCCATTGATTTTTATTCAGATTACGTTCAAGTAAATGGCACAGTACTTCAGTCTGTATGAAAGAAGGGGTTTCTTAATTCTCCACCATAAACCTTTCCATCTGCAAAAAGCAAAATAAATGTTCTAAGCCCTGAAAAGTCTTAAATAACATTGGCCTGTTACAGACAGCCAAAATAAAGCTGCTTCGAGTCACAGTGGAGGTATGGTGTTTCAATGATGCATGCATCCTAAGAGTCCAGAAGCCACACCAAGCCACACAAACCACACCTCAGTACTTCGGGCGGAGCGTGGCTTTGGTGCGACTTCTGGAACTCTTAGTGAGCATGCCTCATTGAACACACCAAACCTCCATGTGACTCGAAGCAGCTTATTTTGGCTGTCTGTTAACAGCCATAGTAATTTGAGACCAAATCTTCACAGTGCTAACTTGTTCTTTCTTTTTAAAGAGAACAAAACTGATTCAAAAAAACTTTACTGTCTTTCCTCCTGGGGTTTTCTCTATTATTTCTTTGCTGTTGTTTTTTGCAAAGCCTATCAATAAAAAACAACGATTTTTAATTATAGGATAGTGTTGATTTTAATTACTTACTGCCCTCTGCGTCACACAAATTATCCACTATAGGTATCTGCAGCAATTATATCTCTTTTTCTCAAGTTACCTCAAATTAAATACTATGAGATTTAGTTCTAATAGATTTAAGACTAGTGTGGCAAATCTAGCTGCATTTATTACCCATATTCAACTACATAATTGTGTATGGAAGGAAAGTTTTCAATTAAAATTTGAATTAATGAAGACAAACATGCTGAATATCATGCTCACAATGATCTGATTTTCAATGAACCACTGCACTCCAAGAAAACGTTATCTAGTACTGTTGTGATACTATCTCCGACAACCAGATGTAAAATTCATAAGGCATTCTTGTTGGCATTAATAGAGAGTGGTTCATTAGGAATCAGAAAAAATACTTATTCCACACAAGATATTGAGCACAAACTTTGGTCATACCATAATCTGACTAAAGCAATGTACTTTGCTTACTTGAATGAAGTCCCACAGACTGAAATTAGAATTCTTTCCAGTAAGCCTACAATGTTCTGGACAGCCGGTAAATTTTACCTGCACCAAAGGTATACATAGAGTTTAAGAAATCAGAAATCAGACTCCAACAGCTCAAACTGTTTTTGCTTGTTGATTGGTTTAAGAAATCCCATTACACAAGGAACATGCTTACTCAACAGTCCCAAAAACTAGAAGATCGTGTTTGAAATTTTTTTGCCCGCCATACACTTCCAAAACGATCGTAGACATCCGTAGAAATAGTGGACTTGGATGGTTTGATATCTTAGGAAGTATTTAAAAGAAATACATCAGACACTAAGTTTCTGAAAACCACTCCTTCCTCCTTTAGTCTGTGATCATCACAAACATAATGCATTTGTAAATGCACACAGAGAGCAAGGAGCGAGATGCAGTTAGTATTAATGCTAACCTTGCAGGTTCACATTCCCTTGAGTACCACTTCATCAGAAGTGAGAAATGATAGTCTCTTTGGAAGAGCAGACAACGCAAATTACCAAGACGCCCTCCCTGTCCGCAAAACCCTTCTGTCTGATTCGCCTGGAGTAAACGACTCGACCAATAAAGGTGATGAATTTGAAAAGAAAAAGGGGGGGAAATGTGCGAGATGGGGATTGGAAGAGGAGGAAAGGAACATTTGGCATTTCATTGCCACAGTAGGCAGATAGCTTGCCTTACATATTCTTTATAGGCCTAAAGAAAATACCACGTACTGTCATGTTGTCGGGGATTTTTAGTAGATAAATATTCAAAAGCCACAGCCAAAACAGTTTAAAGGAACTGGGATGGGATGCAAGGGACGAAGAGGTGGGATGAGAGGAGAAAGCCAAGTATTGCTGCACTATTGAGAGAAATCACTTTTCCATGGATCATTGATTTTTAATTTTGCAGAACTTTTAAGAGGAAATAATGTGACACTTACAACCTCCAAACAGTTCATTATTAGACCTGATGTGTCTGGCGGTATGTCCAACTACATCAAGGGCACCTTGCCACAACCAAGAAATGCTACAGACAGGGGTGTGTGGAGATGGGGTGGGGGCGTTAGTGGTGGTGGACATACCACATCAAACTCGATTAAAAAACATGAACAACTGTTTATAAATCTGGAATCTCCAATTGCTTTGCGCTGTGGCTTCAGAGTTTAAAAAGGAAGCACATGCATGTGGCATAATTGTGTGATTTACAGAAGAGTTAATAGGTAAAGAACAGTGGTGTTAATTACATTTGACTTGATCCACTGTATGCTATAATGCCTATGGCAGAAGCTACATGGTCTAACCGTAAGGTAAGGTTGGGATCGCAGAATGCAGGCCTGCATGTTTAAAGTCCCACCCAGCACCTTTATTAAAGTGATTTTACCATCCCGACCTGCATGACTTTGTTGGGGTTGTGGATATATCCCCCCACATAAAAAGAAAAACCTAGTTCGACAGGTATGACAACTAGTACAAGCACAAATGCAGCCTTAACAGTTGTAGAACATCCAGTGAAGTAGAATGGAGGGGTCCTGCCTCTTTGATCCTAGTACAATACATTGATCTTTGCCGTTTTCTAGGACACTCCGCCACAAGGCGGAGGGGACAAAGCCACTCTTTGTCTGACTTAGGCCTTCAGAAGGCTAGGACAGAGCTGTAATCCACTTCTCGCAAGACCTCGTTGGATTACTATTTTAGTCACAAATTCTCGTTTGTTGGACATAATCGTTCGCATTCCCAAGGTGCACTATTAAACACAGCCACACAGAGACAAGGCTCCCGTTAGGCATGTTAATTGCTGTAAACTATTTTTCTACTCTGTCATGGAGATCATCCGTTTTCCATTCAGTCACCCCTTCTCCAAAGATTTGCAGACATCTGAAGCTTTTCACAGGCATTAGGGAAGCAGCAGCTGACTCACCATCTGGAGTTGGAATGACATACTGTCTTAACAAGAGCTCTGCTTAAATCAGTCCATACTCATCTGCCGTCCCGCCTCCTGGTATCCTTCCAAAGGTTCCACCTAGGCTGCCTTGGGGGAAACTCATAGGCAGACCACCAAAGCGCACAAAAGCCCCTCCCATCCCCGTATGTCCTCTGACACCTAGGCATTTCCAAGATGTACTGCATTCACCAACTCTGGAGGCTCTCTTTCAATTCTCATGGCAAATCACCTTGGAGATGCCTCTCCGACATGTTACCTTTCAAAAATATTAATGGGCTGGCGTGTGCGGTTTGGGGTAGAAATGAGCTGGGAACACGGGTTCCACAAAGATAACACCTGGAAGAGAGGAGCTGAAATGACGATACAGCATATATTTGTAGTTTGTATTGCCTTCAAGTCTTTTCTGAATCATGGTGATTCTAAGGTGAAACCTATCAGGGCTCTTCTTGGCACTCTTTCTTTCAGCCGGGTTGCCATTGCCATTCATTCCTCTTCTGGCTGAGTTATGATATGCCTGAGACACCAGTGGGTTTTACATGGCAGAGCTGGGACTCAAACCAGGTCCCAGAGTCCTATGTCCAGACACTGAACTCACTCTTTGCCTACAGTATCTATCCTTATATTTCCGCTGAAGGCACTAGAGCTGTCTGATCTTGGATAGCTATATAAAACCCATGGTTCAGCTCTGGTTAGTCTAACTAGATGGGATAACTGCGCCATGAATATAATAGAGTTTCCTGGCTATATTTTAGCGGAAGGGAACCTGCCAATTAAACTTAACCTTCTGAATAGCCCTTCCATAAGACACCTGATAGGTGACCCGGGACAGCCTTCTTCTTCCAGACTTGCGCCTACATTTCAACCTTCTGTCCAGGAGGAATTGCCAAAACATCCCTTGCGTTTTTGAGCCTGTGAAACGAAGCAGGAATTGATACGTGGGAGGGGTGTGGTGGCTTGTTATGTGGAGTATTAGTTAGTAGGTTTTGGGTATATAATAGATGAGGGAGTCTTCTGAATCTCCTGTTTATTCGCCCTCCCTCCCCAATTTATGCCAGGGGGAAGAACAAGATTTCACACTCCTGATGCCTCCTTTGCAATAATTAGACAATTTTTAAATTGAATGCACATGCGTAGTTGTGGCATAGAATGCATAGTCTCCCTATTACAAGGAGGGCTCCTTTTTAGGGTCAGGAAGCTTTCCTTTTCTACAGACTGGAAAATGATGCAAAACCCTGACTATATCTGTGTTGCGGGTCCTCAAGCGAAAAAACGAATAGGTGTACCATGTAGTTTACGATTTAGACAATGATCTGATTGGACTCGGGAGATCAGGGTTCGCTTCCCAGGGGGCCAGGAGGGAAAGACCACTGGTGGCCCTGGGCAAGTTCACACTCTCTCAGGCCTCAGGCGGAAGACAATAGCAAATCTCCTTCTGATACCAACCTTGTCATAAGAACCCCCACCCCCCACCCCTCCCCACACAGGTTCTCTTAGTAAGTCATAAATTGGACTTGAGGCACACAACAGTAGCAACAAAATTATAATGAAGGCTGAGGTCTGGGAAAAGAATGGGCCTGGGAAGGGGGCTGTTAAAAGACCCCCAAGCGTTTCCTCCTTTTCCAGGACGTGTCGAATGTCTCATTAAAATGACTGTCGGTACCTAGCGCTTGTAAATTTACAGCGCCTACAGTATAAATAAAGGCTTAATCTCATCATCATCCTCACCATTTCAACCTTCTGCCCCGGAGGGCTCCAAAATGCCTTTCCCTTTGGAGCAGGACCAAGAAGCCTGGGTTGATCTTTCTAGGTTGGTTGGTCTCTTAGCCGGCCACTGTCCTCCATTTCAACCTTCTGCCCAGGAGAAGGGTTCCCATCCTTAGAACGGGATTATATTTCCAACTGAGCTTTTTTTTTTGGAAGTGATGGGGGCGTCCTCCATTCCCCGCGGGTCCTCCATTTCACGGGACCTTGTCCTCCTTTGGCTAGAGGACATCTGCTCCCCTGTCCCGCGTTGCTGGCTGGAGCTGCTGGCTTTTAAATCAGACCCAGCAGACTTGCCGCCGTCTGGCTCCGGAAGAAGAGACAACAGCTCCCTGGGCTGCGTCTACGCGGGGAAATGATCGGTTCGATCCCCCGCTTTACCAACCCCAACAACCACGCCACACACTCCTCAACTGCCTTGCTGGAGTATTGTGTCTTCGCTATGGGTGCCTACACAAGGACTGTGCCCGCAAATTCACATGCATGGCACCCTAATTGGACAGTTAATTAAAGTGGGATCAACCAGTATTATTCCTTCAATTGTGGACGGTTATGTGTTCTGGACTTGGAGTGAGGTTATGATTTAAGTGTGTTGGATTTTTTTTTGGGGGGGAGGTTAGAGCGAAAGGACTAAGCTTACCGGAAGATCGCTTTTTAAAACCAACCTTGAGAGAGAGGGAAATGGGGTTGGGATCAAGATGAAACTTTGTATTCTCCCTCTCGGAAAGAGAAATAGAACAGGGGGGACTTCCGAAATAAATCCCCAGGGATCAAAGGGAAGCCGGGGGGCTTCTTGTGCAAGGTTTCTAAAGCTATACCCTCCCGTCCTAATATATGACTACTACTAACTATAATAATCATGGTAATATAAATAAATACCCAGTCCTAATTTCTCTCTCTTTTACACAAGTTCTCTCGTATGTCTGCCCTCCGCCGGCCGCCGTTTTCTGCCTCCAAAGGGCGAAGTATTGGAACCACTGGTTTATGTTTGTTTCTATCCGCCTTTTCTTCCAAGGCGGCTAAGCAACGTGTATACAGACACAACCAGAAACAACTGTACAAATATAAAATTGGAAAACTGTGTACAAAGTGAAAAATGGCCATTCGCACCCCTGCAAACAAAAAGGGGGATTGGGGATATAAAGCGAGAGAGAAAAGAGAGAAGCGAAAGCCCGAAAGAAAAGGAGCGGAGACGAGGAGAAAGGGAATAGCGAGGGAAGGGACGGGAGTTTCCCAAAGAAATGCGGGGCTACTCACTGATCTCCATACTCTTGAAACAAAGACCTCTTGCAGTGCAGTACAGGAGACATTGGGCTGGTTGGCTCCGCTTTTGCTGTTGATACCCACAATTTATACATTTAAAAGAAGCCAAAACAAAAAAAGAGGGAAGGGAGGAGGAGAAGGCCACCCGGGAGGGACCCTCTTCAGGGGTCTCACCATAAAGCCCCCCCTCTTCTTTTCTTCTTTTTCCCCCCTTTCTTTTTGTATCTTTCTTCTGTGACTTTTTTTTGGGGGGGAGGGGGGAACACCCTTAATCATTAAATTATAGATATTTAGCGCTCTTTCCTCCTCAGAAACCAGGAGCTCTCTCCTCCTCAGCTCCAGCCTCTCCATTTCCTCATAAGTTGGGAAAAAATGAGAGAGCGTAGAACAGAGCGAGGGGGGGGCCGGGCGACTGTTGCTACTTTGTTTCTCTCTCCCTCTTCACTTCCCTTTTCTTTCTCTCTTTCTCCCTCTCTGTCTCTCCTTCAGCAAGAGCTTCCCTAACTCCTCCTCCTCCTCCTTCCTCTCTTCCCTCCCTCTCCTGTCCTTGCTCCCTCATTCAGTCCAGCGAGTATTCAGTTCAGGAGGGAACACATGGAGGAAGGAAGAGGGAGGCGCCAAGGAAGGAGGGAGGGAGGGGGGTGGGAGCCTGGGAAGCAGACGCAGCAGCAGCAGACCGACGGAGGTGACGTCGCGCTAGACTGGACTGCCCTTCTGGAGGGGGGTCGGCGTCGGCGCGCTGGAGCAGAGGCGCGGGAAGACAATCTTTACAGAAGAGGAAGTGTGCAGCAAGCAGGGCAGGGGAGACTGGCTTGCCCCGGCTGGGCCAATCAGAGCGGCTCCATCCTACCGCTCCGCCCTTAAACTCCCTTGCCCTCTGCTGCCCACTTCTGGGGGGCTCTTGAAAAGGACCATGCTCTGGTTGATTTGTTACTGTTTGCAAAAAACGGGAGGGGAGAAAGAATAAAGGGCAGGCGTGAGACTGAAGGAAGCAAACGCGGGAGTGGGGCTGGGGTTGACTCTCTGTGTGTGTCTTTTGTGTGTCTTATACATATATCTACACACACACACATATAATATGTATATATGTGTGTGCCGTATTATATAGGTGGGTGTACATATACCTATACCTATATATGTGTGTATATATGTCTGCTATAGTGCCATATATAACCCTAAATCATGTTGTATGCATGTCCTATACTATGTGCGTGTCCATCCTATATGTGTGTGTATGGCATGTATATGTTGTATATATGTTGTCTATGTATATATATGTGGCGTGTCTTCTTATAATGTGTATGTATACATATACATGTGTATATGTGCATGTATGGTCTGTGCATATACTATGTGTTGTGTATGTTTGTATGTGAATGTGCATACATACTGGTGTATTGTATGTATATTTACCTACATTTGCATGAATGTGTGTGTTAACATAATTCTGTGTATGTATGTGTGCTATATGTCTGTGTGTGATATATAATTATATATATATATATATAATATATATATTCATGCATATGTGTAGTATGTGTCTAATATTTGTGTATGTAAATACCAGTATAGATCTATGTGTGTGTATGTGTATAATGTGTGGTATGTATGTATATGTTGTGTATATGTGTTTGATAGTATGTGTATAATGTGTGTATCTTATACATGCAGCCCAGCCCTCTCATCCACAGATTTTTATTGAGGGTTCAAGCATCCCCGGTTTGAAAATAATCAAAAAATGTATAAATTCCAAACAGCAAAAACTTGCTTTGCATTTTATATCCTTGTATTTGTGGCATGAGTATCCAGGATTTTGGTATCCATCTGGAGTCCTAGAAACAAACCCCAACAGATACCAAGGGTACTGGTGTGTGTGTTATGCGCTATGTGCCTGTTGCAACTCTAACTTCAGTGCTGCGGTAACTGCTGATTTAAGGATAGCAGGAGAACCGCTCCAGCTTGCAATGCAAGATTGTTGTGTGCTTCAAGAACCTTTCATGGTGTTTTCTATGGCAAGATTTATTCAGGGGATTGCATTACCTTCCCTGAGTCTGGAGAGTATAAAACTTGCCTACGGTCAGCTAGTGGGTTTCACGTCTAAATTGGAATCAAACCCTGGTCTCCGAGTTGTAGTCAGTGCTCAACCCAACTACGCCATTTTCTCCTTGCCCAATCTTACTGCCACGTCCAAAGGCAATGAATCCTAAGGCACTTTAAAAGCCATCTGTTTATTTCATGTCTGCCACAGGACTTTTTTCTCACCAGAAACAAATCCTGGAACTTTTTACAGCTAGGCAGAGTCTGTCGCTAAATGTCCTTTAGCAGCCAGGAGGACGGCTGTGAAGGTGATGTTGACCCGTCATAACTGCTTGTATCGCATCGGGTGTTCAAGTACACTCTGTCTGAACATGGACACTTTCCTGTTATTTGCTTGTATATCCCTATGGATCTCGTTCACCATAAATTTTAAAGAAAAAAGTATTGTCAGTGGGGAGAGTGATTTAAGCTGCGTAGCATCTTAGTGTATCTGGATCATAACAGAAGTTCCTTATAACTGTGCCAACTGTTAGTGCATTGTACTGTAGAAGTAATTGCAGTTTGACACCACTTTAACTGCCATGGCTCCACTTACAAACTTGGGGTTGGTGGTTTGTGAGCCACTAAAGCCAGCACAGTGTGGATGTTTGAGTGTTGACATATGTACTCGGAGACCCGGGTTAGCTTCCACTTGGCCATGAAACCCATGATTGATCTTGTGCCAGTCACATTCTCCAGCCTCAGGGGAAGGCAAAGGCCAAAACTCCTCATCTGAACAAACCCTGCAAGGAAAAAACCCCATGATAGGTGTTGCTTAGGGTCGCCATACATTAGCAATTGACTTGAAGCATCAACAATGACACGCACGCTTATCTTGAAAAAGCTAACGACCTTTTGAAATTACAAATTCCAGAATTCCATAGGATACACTACTTGCCATTAAAGTGTTGTCAGATGGCATTATTTGTTACCTACTAGTTGTCCCTCCATTTTGGGGGGGACGGATCCCCGCTAAATGGAGGGACAACTGTAGTGTACAAAATATGCCATCTGACAACCACTTTAAGTGCAGTAGTGCTATCTATGGAATTCTGGAATTTGTAATTTCACAAGGTCTTTAGCTTTTTCAAGTAGCGTGCTTGTCATTGTGTGCCTTCAAGTCATTTCTAATGTAGGCGACCCAAGACAAACTATCATGGGGTTCCTTGCAGGGTTTGTTCAGATGAGGGGGTTTGGCCTTTGCCTTCCCCTAGGCTGAGAGATGTGACATTGTCCAAGATCACTCAGTTGGGTTTCATTGGCCAAGTTGGGAATCTAACACTGGTCTCCAGAGTCATAGTTCAACACTCAAACCGCACACTGGCTGGCTTTAGTGCCTCACAAACTACCACCCAAGGTTAATGATGAAAGATGGAGCCATGCAGTTAAAGTGGTGTCCAAACTGCATTACTCTACAGTAACAGATGCCCTAAAAGTTGAACAGTTATAAGGAACTATTGTTATATCACGCATCACTAACGATGATACCGCTAAATCACTCCCCCACTGACTACTTTTCTTAAATTATGTGAACAGATCCATCGGGATAACAACCAAAATAAAGGAAATGTCCAGGTTCAGACAGAGTACGTGAACACAGATGCTGGATACAAGCAGTTATGACGGGGTACAACCAAAAAAAAAATCACCAGTCACAGCCTGCCTCCTGGGCTGCTCAAGGACATTTGCTAAGACTCTGCCTAGCTGTAAAAACGTTCCAGGATTTGTTTCAGGGTGAGAAGAAAATCTTGTCTACATAAATAAACCTATGGCTTTAAGATGCCTTCTGATTCATTGCCTTTGTATGGCTAGTAGAGTGTAAGCGGAAAAGGCGTCAGTGGGTTGAGCACTGACTACACACATGCTGGAGACCAGGGTTTGATTCCCAATTTAGACTGAACCCACTAGCTGACATTAGGCAAGTTATACTCTCTCAGACTCAGGAGAAGGTAAGGGCAAATCCCTGTGAATAAATCTTGCCAAGAAAACACCATGAAAGGTTCTTGAAAGGGCACACACAATCTGGCATTGCAATATGGAGCGGTCCTCCTGCTCCTTAAATCAAGCTTATCCAGCACTGAATTAGAGTTTCAACACCAATACACGCAGTACACACAACACCAGTAGGCCCTTGGTATCGGTTGGGGTTTGTTTCTAGGACTCCAGATGTGATACCAAATCCAGGATACTCAAGTTCCATCAAATACAATGGATAAAAATGGCAAAATTCAAGGTGCTTTTTGGGATTTATACATTTTTTGATTATGTTCAAACCGTGATTCTTGAAACCCATCAATAAAAAATGTGGATGAGGAGGGCTGGGCTGCATGTATATATACACACATATATACACATACATACAAACACAGTATACACAAACATATACATACATCACACCTCGATATACACATACACACACATATATCTATACTGTATTTACATACACACATATATAGACACATACATACACATATGCATGAAATATATTATATATAGAATATATATATATATATATGCGCACACAGACATATATGCACACATACATACACATATCTATGTATACACACACATTCATCGCAAATGTATGTACATATACATACATACACACCTGTAGTATGCACATTCACATACAATACATACACACACCATATATGCACATACACATACCATGCACATATACACATGTATATGTATACATACACATATATAAGGACACACGCACACATATAATCACATATACACATATATACACATATACATGCTACACAAATAATATATGGAACACACCCTATATAGATACTGCATACACACATATGTATGTATATATGCACTTATACATCATATTATCACACACATATATATGTATCATGTACAACACACTATCTAGATACGCCACACTATATACGATAATTGTCATGTATGTATGTAGTGTGGTGTATATATATATATACACACACATACACACACATAGAGTCAACCCCCAGCCCCACTCCCTCGTTTGCTTCCTTTCAGTCTCACACCTTCCCTTTATCCTTCTCCCCTCCCTTTTTTGCAAACCTTAACAATCAAACCAGAGCAGGTCCCTTTTCAAAGAGCCCCCAGAATGGGCAGCAGAGGCAAGGGAGTTAAGGGGCGGCGTAGGAGGGGGGGCCGCCTCTGATTGGCCCAGCACGGGGCAAAGCCATTCTCCCCTGCCCTGCTTGCTGCACCTTCTTCTTCTGTACATATTGCTTCCGCGCTCCTGCTCCAGCCGCGCCGCCGCCGCCGCCCGCCCTCCAGAAAGGGCAGTCCAGCTAGCGCTGACGTCACCCCGTCTGTCTTGCTGCTGCTGCTTCTGCTTCCCAGGCTCCCACCCCCCCTCCCTGCCTCCTTTCTCCTTTCCCTCTTCCTTCCTTCCCTGTGCCCCTCCGAAAACTGAATCTCCTTGGACTTGAATGAGGAGCAAAGGACAGGAGAGGGAGGAAGAGAGGGAAGGAGGAGAGGAGGGAGTTAGGAAGCTCTCTGCTGAAGGAGAGACAGAGAGGGAGAAAGAGAGAAAGAAAAGAGGAAGGAAGAGGGAGAGAAAAAAAAGTAGCAACGAGTCCTCTCTCTTTCTACTCTCTCTCATTTTTTCCCAAACTTATGAGGAAATGGAGAGGCTGGAGCTGAGGAGAGAGAGCTCTTGGTTCTGTAGGTAGATAAGAGCGCCTAAATATCTCTAATTTATGATTAAGGGTTTCCCCCCTCCCCCCCCCAAAAAAAAGTACAGAAGAAAGAGACAAAAAGAAAGGGGGGAAAAGAAGAAAAGAGTAGGGGGGCTTTTGTGAGACCCTGAAGAGGTCCCTCCCTTGGTGGCTTGTCTCTTCCTCCCTTCCCCTCTTTTTTTGTTTTGGGCTTCTTTTAAATGTTATTAACTTGATGGGTCTCAACAGCACAAGCGGAGCCAACCAGCCCATGTCTCCTGTACCTGCAACTGCAAGAGTCTTTTTTCCAGATATGGAGATCAGTGAGAGCCCCGCACTTTCTTTGGGAAAACTCCCTTCCCTTCCCTCTCTATCTCCCTTTCCTCTCTCTCTCTCGCTTTTCTTTCTGTCTTTTCTCCTTCTCCTCTTTCTCTCTCTCATTCTATCCCATTCAACCCTTTTTGTTGAGGGGTGGCGATGGCCTTTTTCCACTTTGTACGTTTCCCAATTTATATTTGGTACAGTTGTTATGGGTTTGTGTTGTATTACACGTTGTTAGACCGCCTTGGAAGAAAGGCGGATAGAAACAACATAACCAGTGGTTCCAATACTTTCGCCCTTTGGAGGCAGAAGAAAACGACGGCGGCGGAGGGCAGAGAGAGAGAACTTGTTAAAAGAGAGAGAAATTAGGAGCTGTGTATTTATTATTTTACCTGATTTATTATTATTAGTTAGTTTAGTATATTAAGGAGGGGGTTTTCTTCTTGATATAAACCTTGCCAAGAGCCCCCCGGCTTCCCTTTGATCCTCTGGGGTTTTTTCGGAGTCCCCTCTTTTCTTTTCCTTTTCCGAGAGGGAGAAACTAAAGTTTTTCTTCTTTTTCAACCCTTTCCCTCTCTCTCAAGTTTTGTTTTTATAAAAAGCGATCTTCCTGTGAAGCTTAGTCTTCCCTGCTCTCCCTCCCCCCCAAAAAAAAATCCCCACACTTTACTTCACCTCCTCCAAGTCGACCATCCGTCCACATGTAGGAATAATCTGTTTTGATCCCGCTTTAAACACTGCCTTGGTTCCATGCTATGGAATTTGGGGCACAGTACTTGGTTGTGGCACCATAGGAAGCCCATATATCCATCCAAGGCAGTTAAAGCGGGATCGAACCGGATCATTTCCCCCGCGTAGACGCAGCCCAGGAGTTTTTGTCCTCTGTCTTCCCGGAGCCAGACGGCGCAAAGTCTGCTGGGTCTATTTTAAAGCAAGCGCTCCAGCCAGCAACGCGCGGGACAGGGAGAGATGTCCTCTTAGCCAAGGAGGACAAGGTCCCGTGAAATGGAGGACCCTCGGGGAATGGAGGACGCCCCATCCCTTTCTGCACAAAAAAAGCTCAGTTGGAATATAGAATCCCTGTTCTAAAGGGAGGGGAACCCTCCTCCTGGGCAGCAGAAGTTTGATGAAATGGAGGACATGGCCCAAGAAGAGCCAAACCACCCACTAGAAAGATCAACCCAGGCTTCTGGTCCTGGCTCCAAAGGGAAGGCATTTTGGAAGCCCTCCTGGGAGAAGGTTGAATGGTGATGATGCTGATGATGATTAAGCTTTATTTATACTGTATAGCGCTTAAATTTACACAGCGCCTGTACATCGTCATTTTAATGAGACAGTTCCACGTCACTGGAAAAGGAGGGACGTTGGGGAGTCTTAACAGCCCACTTCCCAGCCCAGTCTTTCCCATCCCTCCAGCCTTTCATTATTTTTGTTGCTACTGTTGTGTTGCCTTCAAGTCATTTCTGACTTCCTAAGAGAACCGTGTGGTGGGGGGTGGGGGGGTGGGGGGTTCTTGACAGGTTTGTTCAGAGGAGATTGCTCATTGTCTCCCTGAGGACTGGAGAGTGTGACTTGCCCAAGGCCACCAGTGGTTTCCCTGGCCCAGCTGGGAATCGAACCCTGATTCCGCAGTCCTCAGCATCATTGTCTAACATCGTAAACTACATGGTACACCTTCTTTTTTCTCTTTATGGACCCGCACACACCGAGATATAGCAGGTTTTGCATCATGTTCACAGTCGTATAAAGGAAAAGTTCCTGACCTAAAATAGGAGCCCTCTCTTGATAAGGGCGACTTGCCAGTCTCTGCCACACTACGCATGTGCATTCAAATTTAAGTTGTCTAAGGTATGTGCAAAGGAGGCATCAGGAGTGTGAAATCTTGTTTCCTCTGGCATAATTGGGGAGGGGAGGGAACAGGAGATTCAGATAGCTCCTCATTATAATATATAGATATATCAAATAAAAAGCTAAAAAACACCCCTACAAGTATAAATTCTGCTTCCTTATTCATGCTCAAAACGCAGGATGTTTGGAATTCCTCCTGGACCGAAGGTTGAAATGTGGGGCATGTCCTGGAAGAGAAGGCTGTTGCGTCACCTATCCGTTTCTGTAGGGAAGGGCTATTCAGAGGTTGTTTGGCAGGTTCCTTCCTCTAAAAATATAGCCAGAACCCTATTATTCATGGCAGTTTCCCATCTGAGTACTCACCAGAGCTGACTTGCTTAGCTTCCAAGATCAGACAGCATCTAGTGCCTTCAGGGAATTAAGGTAGAATACTGTGGCAATAGTGTTTCCGTGTTGGACTAGGACTCTGGAGGACTGGGTTTGAGTCCCAGCTCTGCCATGTAAAACCCACTGGATGTCCCAGGCATGTCATACTCAAGCAGAGCGGAGAGGATGATGGCAATGGCAAACCCGGCGAAGAAAGTTGCCAAGAAAAGCCATGATGGTTCACCTCGATAGAATCACCATGAGTCAGAAAAGACTTGAAGGCATACAAACTACAAATATATGCTGTATCAGTTTCAGCTCTCTCTTTCCAGGTTATCTTTTGTACCGTTTCCCGCAGCTCTTTCTAGCCCCAAACCGCCACACCCAGCCATTATATTTTTAAAGGTACATGTCGGAGAGGCATCTCAAGGTGGATTGCCATGATAATGAAAGGAGCCTCCAGAGTTGGAATGCAAGTCTATCTTGGAATGCTAGGTGTCAGGGACGATCCAGGCGGGATGGGAGGGGGCTTTTGTGGCTTTGGTGGTCTGCCCTATGAGTTTCCCCAAGGCAGCTAGGTGGCACTTTGGAGGATACCCAGGATGCTGGACCAGATGAGTCTGGACTGATTTAGCAAGAGCTCTTGTTAAGAGTTGTGCCATTCCAACCCAGAATGGTGAGTCAGCTGCTGCTCCCTATGGCTGGGAAAAGCTTCAGTTTTGCAAATCTTTGGAGGAAGGGGGTGACATGAATGGAAGGAGGATCTACCCATGGACGAGTAGAAAAATAGTTTAGCCAATACATTGCCTAACCGGGAGCCTTGTCTCTGTGTGTTGTTTATGTGCACCTTGGGAATGCGCTCGTATGTCCAACAAAACTAGAATTTGTGACTATAATAGTAATCACTAGGTCTGAGAAGTAGATTACAGCTCTGTCTAGCCTCGAAAGGCCTAAGTCAGACAAAGTTGGCTTTTTCCCTCCGCCTGTGTGGTAGAGTGTTATAAAACGGGCAAAGTCAATGATTGTACTGGGATCAAAGAGCCGGACCCCTCCATTCTACTTCCTGGATATTTCTAAAAATGTAAGGCTGATTTGTGCTGTAATAAGTTGTCAATACATGTCTGCATAGGTTTTTTTTTTAATGTGGGGGGATATATGTAAGTGAGGTAGGGTGGTTAAAATCACTTTTAAATGTGCGGGTGACTTTAATCATGCAGGCTGCAATTTGCAGTCAACTTACCTTACAGTTAGACCTATTAAGCTTCTATAGGCATGTATAGCATTACAGTGGATGCAGTCAAATGTATTTACACACTGTTCGTTCTTTACTCTTTGTAATATTATGCACATGCTGTGCTTCCTTTTTAAACTCGAAGCACGGCAAGCATTGGGAGATGTCCAGATTTTTAAACAGTTGTTCTGTTTTTATGAGTTTATGTGGGTGTCACCCCATACTGCCCCCACCCATCTCCACACACCCCTGTCTATATCATTTTTGGTGTGGCGTGCCCTTGATTAGTTGCTATACCGCCAGACACATCAGGTCTAATAATGGACTGTTGGAGGTGTAAGTGTCAATTATTTCCTCTTAAAAGTTCTGCAAATTAAAATCATGTCCATGGAAAATGTGATTTCTCTCAATATTGCAGCAATTACATTGGCTTTCTCTTCTCTCCCCACCTCTTCTCCCTTGCATCCCATCCCCAGTCTTTAAACTGTGTTTGGCGTGTGCTTTTGATATTTATCTTCTAAAGAATCCCCGACACATGACAGTACGTACTGTCATTTTGCCTATAAAAATATGTATGCCGCTTCTGCCTACTGTGCCAGAAATGCCAAAGTTCTTTCCTCCTCTTCCCATCCCATCTCCACATTTCCCCCCTTTTCTTTTCAAATTCATCACCTTTATTTTCATCCTTTCCTCCAGGCTAATCAGCCATAACTGAGTTTTGGCTGACATGGAGGCGCTTTGTTAATTTCGTGGTCCTGCTCTTCCAAATAGACTTCATTTCTCACTTCTTATGAAGTGGTACTCAAGGGAATGTGACCTGCAAGTTTAGCATTAGTACTAACTGATTCTCGCTCCTTCTCTCTGTGTGCATTTACAAATGCATTATTTGTTATGATCACAGACTAAAGGAGGAAGGAGTGTTTTCAGAAAACTTATCTCTGATGTATTTTCTTTAAATACCTTCTCTAAGATATCAAACCATCCAAGTCCACTAATTTTCTACTGTTCTACTAATCTTTTTGGAAGTGTATGGCGTGCAAACAAATTTCAAAAACACGCTCTTCTAGTTTTGGGACTTGTGAGTATGCATTGGTTCCTTGTGTAAAGGGATTTTCTTAAAACCAACAAACAGCACAAAACGTTACGGTTGGGGAGTCTGATTTCTTATTTCTTAACTCTATGTATACCTGTTGTTGCAGGTAAAATTTACCTGCTGTCCATAAACATTGTATGCTTACTTGGAAAGATTCTAATTTCATCTTGGGGACTTCATTCCAGTTCAAAGTACATTGTTTAGTCAGATTATGGTTATACAAGAGTTGTGCTCATATCTGTGTGGAATAATTATTTTTTCTGATTCCTTAATGGAACCACTCTCTATTAATGCCCACAGATGCCTTATGATTTTACCTCTGGTTTCTGAGATATATCACAACAGTACTAGATACGTTTTCTTTGATTGCAGTTGTTTCAGTTTGAAATCAGATCATTTGAGCATGATATTCAGCTTTGTTTGTCTCAATTAAATTCAATTTAATAAAACTTTCTCCATACACAAATTATTATTTGATATGTGTAATAAATGCAGCTGATTTGCACACTATCTTAATCTATTATAACTAAATCTCATAGTATTTAATTTTGAGGGTACTTGATAAAAATTGTATATAATGCTGCAGATACCTATATGGATTTTGTGTGACAGCAGAGGGCAAGTAAGTATTTAAAATCAGGACACATCTAATAATAAAAAATCTTTTTTTTTTTGATAGGCTTTGCCAAAAACAACAGCACAGAAATAATATAGTAAACCCATGAAGGAAATACAGTCAGTAAAGGTTTTTTTGAACAGTTTGTTCTCTTTAAAGAAAGAAAGCAAGGATTAGGCACTTTGAAGATTGGTCTCAAATTACTATGGCCTGTTTCAGAGCAGCCAAAATAAGCTGCTTCGAGTCACAGTGGAGGTTTGGTGTTTCAATGATGCATGCGTCCTAAGAGTCCAAAGTCGCACCAAAGCCCCGCTCCAGCCCTAAGGACTGGGGATGTGGCTTTGGTGTGGCTCTTGGACTCTTAGGTGCATAGCATCATTGAAAACCATACCTCCACTGTGACTCGACGCAGCTTTATTTTGGCTGTCTGACAGGCCAATGTTATTTAGATTTTCAGGGCTTAGAAACATTTATTTTGCTTTTTGCAGATGGAAAGTTTATGGTGGAGAATTAAGAAACCCTTCTTTCTACAGACTGAAGTACTGTGCCATTTACTTGAACGTAATCTGAATAAAAATCAATGGGACATACTTCTAAGGAAACATACATTAGGATTGGATTATGTGTGATACACTTTTGCTGCCACCCTGTAGACACTTAGGTTAATCCAGTGTGGCTATCAAAGGCCCCTTTTGTTTATTACAACTTGTCCACCCATGCATTGTGTCATTGCTGTGTTACTTAATAAAGTACACTGAAAAACATTAAACTCTTTAAAACTTTTACCACTTCTTGAAATATTGCCAGACTTTATGGAGTGAGACAATAATCTGATGGGGACTGTTATGTGTTTTTTAAGTAGTACAAATAGCTCAAAGTATTTTCTTCCTTCTACTTGATATTTGTCTATGCACTGTTTGTTCCTGATAAAGCGAGATTAATTTAATTAATTACTTCCATACCCGTTTCTTATCCACCCTGTCAAGATTTATTAAAACTCTGTTCATTGTTAAGATATGGAAATCGTTACTTTTATAACCACTTATAATTGTGTTCAATAAGGGAAAGGTTGATGTGTGTTAATGGGTTAAACTGAGCCACTTGAGTGATATGTGTATGTGCAACGAGAGAATATAAATATAAGGACTAAAACAAACATGAGCAAAGGCAAAAACAATTGTCAGTCTAGACAAGTGCTAATCTTACTCCTTGTTGAACAACTGATGGGAAAATTTGCGAGGAGGAATAAATAATCGCTTTTAAAATATATTTTTTTACAACATATGTCTTAATTTACACTTAGGCTAATGTGAAAACTTGTGGGGAGGATCTTCATTTTGAATTAGCACCTGTAGACAGAGAGCAACCCAGTTACTAAAGGGCAGCCTTGGATTAAGATTACAAAGAAACTCTTTTCGTCTCTTTTCTTCCCTTTCCCCTTCCAAGTCTTCAAAGTCTTGACTACTGTACAGACTGGCAGTACTCTGAACCCACCATAGCAACCCATCATTGTGACGCCCTTTGAGGCAGCCAGCATCTCTGATGTTGGTTCTAATCAGACAGATGAAGTGAAATGAGGTCAAGGCAGATTCACACTGTTGGCTGCCATTGTAATAAACAAATCATTCAGATCCGCAGAGTAGGCTTCATCCTCATTAACCTACTATGCTTCTTGCAGTTCCTTGAAACAGTTATTCTGCACATTGATTCTCTTCAGCACAATGTTTCTGGTTGAGTTTGTTTGTTCAGGGTTCACGTCTTTTGCTGAGGGGCAGTTTTGTTACAGGCAAGGAAGTTATACTTCCTGCCAGGGGTATGTGTGTGTCTGAGACAGACAAAACAAGAACATACAATTTTCTCTGGTTTAAGGGCAGAGCTATAAATCCCTTAAACATTATCCTTCTTGCATATTCCTACCATAGTCTTATAGTATGCCTCATTTTATCAAGATAGCATTGGAGACAGCAAACTTTTTTACATCAGGTTGAGTCTCTCTATCTGGAATTCCAAAACCCAAATATTTAAATCTAAACTTGTCCACATGGGTGACTGAGGTAGTGACACCTTTGCTTTCTAATGGTTCAATGTACAACAAACTTGTTTCATTTACAATTGTTAAAATCTGTATAAAATTACCTTCACGGCTATGTGTTATAAGGTGTTGTATATGAAACAGACGAAAATTTCACACTTCGGCTTTTGTTCCATCTCCAGACATTCACGTATTCCAAAATTCTGAAAAAGTCCAACATCCAAAACACCTCTGGTACTAAGATTTTGGAATAAAGGGGCACCCCAACTTCATATTATTTGATTATGAAAACAGATAGATTCCTTCCTATATGATGCTTCTTGGGCTACTTGAGCGATTTAAAATAATTTCGGGTAGCTGCATATGTGATTCCTGTCAATAGTGGTGCTTCTTCCCACTTTTTACATGGTGCTGTAATGCTGGCAGGTGCAAATCCAAAAGAATCAGGAAACCCCCATACTCACCGCGTGTAAAGGAACAAACTATACCCAATGCCAATCATCTTAAATCATTCTTTGGCTATTTCAGTGCCGTTAGCAGTAGACCTCAGAACAAGTAACATGATGTCTTGTCTGCAGCCATGTAAGCGCAAGATGATTTCAAATCATATGTGAAGTTCTATAAATACCCTAAAGGCACCAGATCCTGTCTGATCTTGGAAGTACGGAAGGCCCAACCCTGAAGTAATACTAGATGGGAAACCACCAGCAAATTCCCAGGTGCTGTAGGCTATCTTCAAAGGAACGAGACTGGCCAAAACCACTCTGAATCTTCCTTGCCTAAGAAAAACCTTACAAAAAAATACATAGCGTCACCATACATTGACAGTTGACTTGAACGGCGCTCTCGGTGCGTTCGGCGCGCGCACACACACACATCACACACACACACAAACCCAACACTCAGTTCCTGGCCTCTCCAACATACACAAGTGTTATGCCTACTATATTAGGTTCACTGTGGTGTGTGTTGTAATATATAGTGGTAAACAGAATTTGGACATGTCCTTTGCCGAGCTAGACAGGATTTTGGGCTGGATGAGGAAAAAAACAAACTCACAGCTGAATCCAGACAAAACTGAGGTACTACAGTATGGGGCCCCTCAAACTAGCTAGTGGTTGATAGGGGTGCAACCCTCCAGTCTAGATTGGGGTCACGCTCTCCACAAAAGGACTGTGTTCGCATTCTGTGGGGGTGCTCCTAGATCCGTCGCTTCACACGACGAACGCAAGTGAATGCGACAATCAGGAGTGCCTGCTATCAGCTTCGGCTGATATGCCAGCTCCGCCCTTTCCTGGAAGTAAAGGATTAGAAACCAGTTTTACATTCACTGGTAACCTCACGACTTGATTTCTGTAACCCGCTCTACATGGTGGCTACCCTTGTGCCTAGTACGGAAACTTCAGCTCGTGCAAACTATGGCAGCCAGGCTGGTCATGGAAAAACTAGGAGTGACCGAATTACACCCATCTTAAAATCTCTTTCACTGGCTTGTATTTAGTTACTTCTGGGAGTGGCCACAAGTACAAGTTCTGTTGGTTAATTACCTTTAAAAGCCCTACCTGGTCTTGGGTCTCAACTTTGCTATTTTTGAGCTGGGTATTTCGGCCTCTTGGTCTTC
>NC_056525.1:19438313-19442836 GCF_019175285.1 Sceloporus undulatus | reverse complement strand
TACGAAGGCTTTTCGGGTTACGAAAGCGGCCGCGGAACGAATTAATTTCGTAACCCGAGGCACCACTGTATGTAGATTCTCCATGGTCATTAGTTTTGCTTTCTTTATGTTTAGCAGTAATCCTGCAATTTCTTCCTTGACCTTCCTTAGTAATTGTTCCAATTTTATGATGTTTCCCGCTAGTAGTATGGTGTCATCCACACACCTTTGATTATTGATGCTCCTTCCTCCTATCTTCACTCCTCTTTCTTCTGAGTCTAAGCCTCCTCATAGTATGATACTTTCTGCATACAGGTTGAACAGAAAGGGAGATAAGATGTATCCTTAGCAGACCCCTTTGCCAATTTGGAACCATTCTTCACAGGAACAATATAAGGATAAACCAGGATTCCTGGTTTATGGATCCTGGTATTCTATCTTTTCCCCACGCCCCTAACCTATATATGAAAATACTGGGAAAAGCTGTTCAAGTCTGTGGGTTCTAGTGTGTTGATCATACCCACTTCTATGGGGGTTTATTGCATTAACAAAAAAAAACCCGACTTACCCCTCCCATTTCCAAATCTATTCAAAGATGCTGTTGGGTATTATTGCATGGAAAATGCCACCAATGCTGCTGCCCGACTTCATTCATGGATTTCCTGCATGGCAGGGGGTTGGACTGGATGGCCCTTGCAGTCTCTTCCAACTCTATTATTCTATGATTCCACCTAAAACCCGGCTCTCAACCATGTTCAGCTGGCTGATTTGCAAAGTTGGGAGCTTCCCGTTTTTGAAAAGCAGCCATCTGTGTGCGGCTTGTAGACGAGTTTTAGGTGGGATGCAGTCAGGCAGTGGAGTGCAGCTTTGGTGCAGCTTCCGGACTCTTAGGACACATGCATAATTTAAACAGCATACCTCCAAAGTGCCCCGAAGCAGCTTTATTTTGGCAGTCTGTGTATGTTGCCCTTGAAGAGTTAAGAGTCACAACTTGATGACACTCCTGATTGAACCTTGATGTTGGATGCCCAGGTTTTAGTGGTGGTCAGGCTATGGCTAACATGCCAGCTGTGCCATTCATTCTCCTGCAGAGAATTGAAGAGAAGTCTATAGCTGTTCCATCATCCACTGCTGTGACCTCTCTTCTCCAAAAACTGTTATCTGCCTATCTGCCTGCTGCCTGCAGAGAAGAACCATTTACATACTTGCAGGAGCAGGCGCCAAGCTTCCCTGGCACTGAGCCAGCCGCTGGTGAACCAGCATTGATATCATCCCTCCCCTGCTCTCCTGAAGTTGCCATTTACAGGGTGATACCAAAGGGGGTTGTTCCTTGTGGGGAGCCATGATGTCACTAGGGTTGGCATCACCTGTTGCAGTAACTAATGGTGTCACCCCACCACTGAATTCCTCCATACCACACCATACAGAATCCTTAGTAAAATTTTTTGTAATTATGGCCCAGTCCAGACCAGTTCTTTGTACCGGACTGGCCACATACTAGGGTTGTGCAGGGGCGAAGCATCTGCATGCCCCACAACCCTAGTACATGGCCGTGGAGTCATCATGGCGGCCTCCCAGCCACACATGGCTCACCATGATGACGTAATGTATGCGCCACATCCGCTTATGGTGGCTTGGGTGCGGCGAGGGAAGGAGCTCTGAAACAGAGCTCCTTTTCAGCTCCACATCGTTCCTGCAGCAACCAAATGGCTGTGGGAACAATGCCAGGGAGAAAGGGGCCGGGTGGCCCCTTTCTCCCATGGCTATGGCTCCCAGGGTGTCCAGGGGCATGAAGCTCTAAGTACACCCCTTTTCTGTGCCATGGGGAAGTGGCATTTTGCCACTTCTCCATGGCCCGAAAAAACTCCGGATTGGGGCCATAGGGCTGCCGGTGAGGCTGCCCTGCCCCCAATCTGGAGATAAAAGGATCTGTACATCGCCAATGTTACCCATAAATCATAATTCCTGTATATCATTGAATCCAGTGGCAATTTGTGACATAAACAATTAGAAACATTAAAATTATACAGTGTCATAAAATTACAGTATCATACACACAGCCTAATTGTATTTACATCTACTTAGCTTCATGTGTTTAAAGTATAAATTTGGTAAGATGTGATTTTCTAAAGAAAATTTACAAAGAATAAAAATAAATAAAAAGCCTGGGGCCTCTCCTTAATTATGGAACTGTAGTGTGTATTTGGTGTGCTGTAGTTTTTTGTGGGTTTTTCGGGCTATGTGGCCATGTTCTAGAAGAGTTTCTTCCTGGTGTGCTGCATTTTAAAATTTTCTATTGTAATTAATGTTCAACTACATTTTAAGTGTTTTTTGCTGTCTTAGTGATGCTTTAAATAATGTTGATTTTTAATTCGTTTAAATTTTTTGTAAATCAATGTTTTAACTGGATCTTTTTAAATTTATTATTATGCCAACACTATCATCCTGGCATATAAACATCAAGGCACAAATGTGGGAATCTGGTAAAGCAAAATGTGAAAGTGTGACAAACAGGGCAGGTCACCAATAATGGATGTAATTACAGCATACACAAACCAGACTATCCAACAGGGAGGCAAGGGGAGAAGGAGGGGAAAAGGGGGCATGTATGGGAGGCCTCCATGATTTTGCTTTGTTAATGTGTCACTGGGCGCACTGATGTACTGTACTGGTGGTACTTCACACATGCAGCTTTGTGGTCAGGCAATGGGCTAACAGCTGGGGGGGCAGTGGTGTTTGTGCAATAGTGTGCATGCATTGTGGGGGAAGCAAAAAAGAATAATTATGACCTGAGGTTTGATGCAGTGCAGTGTTGCCTGCCTGTGGGTATTTGGGCTGCCTTGGTTTCAAACCTCTTTGGGAAAAGCTGATATCAAGCTTCTTTTTCCTGCTTGTCTGCTCCAGCCCTTAGCCTCATGTGTGTATGTGCCTTCCGATTGCCTGCTGACTTATGGTGACACCATGAATTTCACAGAGTTTTCTTAAGCAAGGAATACTCAGAGGTGATTTTGCCAGTTCCTTCCTCTGAAATATAGTCCATGGCACCTGGTATTCATTGGCAGTTTTCCATCCAAGTTCTAACCTAATCCTGCCCGATCATGGAGGCTAAGCAGAGTCAGCCCTGCTTAGTACTTGGATAGGAAAATGACAATGAATATCAGGTACTATAGGCTATATTTCAGAGGCAGGAACTGGCAAAACCACCTGTGAGTATCCCTTGCCACATACACTGAGTATAATAGATGAACAGTGAGTTTAACCTTGGTTTTCTGAATCCTAGTCTGATAGCCTTATTCTTATTTGCTATGTGAATTGTCAAATGACCCAGATAGAATGTTCCAGTTCAAGATAGGCCTCAAATACATGGCTGGTAGAGAGCCAGCATGGTATAATGATTTGAACATTGGACTAGGACATCAGAGACCAGGGTTTGAATCATGGCTCCACCATGTAAATCCACTGGGTGGCCCTGGGCAAGTCACTCTCTCTCAGCTACAGAGGATAGTAATGGCAAACCCCTTTGAAGGGCCCATTCACATTACAAAAAAAATTGGTTCTGAAACCGATTCAATCACGTGAAGTTCCTACTCACCCCGAATCTCACACAAGCGAATCCGGGGCTTGCACACCCGTTCCGTGTTAAATGGCCCCTAGCGCGGGTCTTTTGAAATCGGCGCAAATACCGTTTCTTTTTAAAAACCCCGGGTCCTGGGAATGAGAACTTTGGCCTCGATCATGATCGAGGCAAATTGAGGGAGGGATTTTAGGTCAGAGGGTGGGCAAAGGGCAAGGCATTTCCTCCCCTCATCGGAGGGGAGGGGGAGGAGGAAAGAGCCCTGGGAAGAAGGGAGCAAGGGAAGGCATTCTTTAGGAGCCTCTTTTCCCTGCATCCCCTGCCCAAAGCCCTCTGTCGCTGGGCATTCCTTCCCTTGCAGGAGGAAAAAATCAGGTCATGAACGGAGCTCATGTCAGGCAACCCCCCCTTTTCAAATTCAAACAATTTTTTTTGAGCGAACATGCGCATTGTTTATATTCCAGAATGTATGTTTCATTTTTAACAATTTTTTTTGAGCGAACATGCGCATTGTTTATATTCCAGAATGTATGTTTCATTTTTAACAATTTTTTTTGAGCGAACATGTGCATTGTTTATATTCCAGAATGTATGTTACATTTTTAACAATTTTTTTTTGAGCGAACATGCGCATGGTTTATATTCCAGAGGCAGATGGAGCCAGGCTTGCACTTGGATATCCTGGATCACCTTGCTTTCTGCAGAGAGAGAAGCTACAAATGTTGCAAACAATCAATGTTACATTTTTAGCAATTTTTTTTGAGCAAATATGCGCATGATTTGTCTTCTTGAGCAGATACAGCAAGGGAAGCAAAGGGAAAGCTAATGTTGCTTTTAAAAGAAAAAAAAATGCATGGCAATCCCATCCTCTGCCTGGGACAGGGGCAGATCTGACCCAAAAGCCCACAGGTTTATAAAAAAAAAGAGAGAGAGAGAGAGAGAGAGAGGCATCTCTCTCCCTGCTTCAGCC
>NC_056525.1:19426006-19438288 GCF_019175285.1 Sceloporus undulatus | reverse complement strand
CAGCCGCCTGACAACCCCTGTGCCTGGCTCTTTAAAAAGGGAGGACACTTCCCCCGATGCCCTGCAAACGTCACCATGACGATAGCTTGATTGGCAGCGGCCAATCTACAGAATGCATTCGATTTCTGTCAAAAGCATTCGATTTCAATTTGTAGTGGGCACTTGCTAACGGAGCGATTCGGGGGAGGGGCATCCGGATCATCCCAGTTCCCTCCATGTCTTTTAGGCCAGTAGAATGGGGCCGAAGAAAACATACCAAGAAACCCCCTAATAGGTTTGCCTTGGTTACCATAGGTTCCAAATGACTTAAAGGCACACAACAATAGCAACAACATGCAGAGGATCACCTTCTCTGTCACTTGGAAGTCAGAAAGATCAGACTTTCAAATCAGGGCTGGCATGTGATTAGATACATAGGGACTGAGAACTGAAACGTGTACATGATTCTGATATAAGGTGATCAAAAGCATCAAGTCTGAAAACCAAACCAGATAGCCTTCTAGTTTCATTTATTTTTTAAAAAATAAACCTGGTAAAAAAGATTGATAGCCCTGCTTTAAGTTGTGTCAGCACTGGTCCCATCATTACTGTTAATCATTTTACAATTGCTAAAATTAACAAGAAAAAAAGAAAGAAAATAAGGAATAGAAATGTCAGGTAGACTTTGTATAAATCTCAAGTGATTATAAGCTGATGCTTTAAAGAGCTGTTTTAGAAGGGCATTCTGCAAAACCTGGTAATTTGCCTGAAATCTATAGAACAAGAGCAAATAACTTTTCTAGTCACATTTTAATAAAACTTTAGTATCAAGACTTTAAATTTAAAATATTTTTCTGTTCTTTTAAAAATTATAGTCAAATAAAATACAATTATAATAATGAATAGAATAACAATAACAATAACAATAAACAACAACACTAGGATGTACACAGAGAGGAAAAAAAGTGACTTCATCCCAGAAAGCCCACATTAATCTGATTTTGAAAAACAGAAAAGAGTTTTAGCATTGTCTGAACAAGCTTTACTTCTGGAAACCTCTTTTGTAGATTTGATATAGCTAATACGTTGCCAATGTTTCCAAGGAAACTAATATGCCCCTGCACTTTCTCAGAGCCCATGTTGAAACAATTCAAAACTTTGTCTTGTGTTCTGTTTTGGAGAGGGGGTTCATTTGACAAAGTTTAATTAAAATTACTGTTCTGATACACACATACTCACAATACATATATGCTAGAGTTGTGTCCTATGTCTCACCAATACATCTGAGCCTATTATTTGAATTACAAAGTAAATGCTTTTACAGTATTGTGGGGATGAGGTGGGCATGCTGTGGCCCTGTGTCAGCTTTTTGCCAGCACAAAAGAGCAGCAAATTGCCATTCCTTTTTGAGCCGGCAAAAACTGACTTTTCCACCATCACTGCAGCTTTGAGGTGCTCCTGCGGCATGTGGCATATAAAACACCACACTGCCAGAGCACTGCCAAGCTGCCGCCTGTGTGGTTGGACGGGCAGTGTGATGCTGGTTCGGGGGTTATCATCGTTGCATGCAGCATCTAAACGCTACGCTCAGATGCTACACGGAAGCCAGCTCAAAGGGGCGGTCTGTTTCACACCTAAAATTTCTTTTATGACTGAATTTGCATTACCTGGAACTGTTACAGTATAAGAGGAAGCTGTAGTAAACCCATGTCTAGGACCTGATTTCTGTTTTTTGCTGGTGCAAACAGGACTCTGATAGGTGATGTCTTGCAGCTGCCTTCATTTCCCCTAGAAACATCACTGTTAACATCTGTTCCAGCTGTGAAGTTAAACTCCAAAGGGATATTAAGGAATGAAATGTATCAAATTGAAGATACCCAAGGTTCCCCACTCCTTGTTTTCTCTCCCATTTGGGAATGCATTTGCAAAATTCTTTTCCACCTTCTGCCTCACCAGCACTATGAAATATTTGGAATTCATTTGAATCCCCTAATGATCATGCCCTAGTGGGCCCACAGCAGACAGAGGAGCAAAACTTTCTAAAGAACAACAAATGTTCTCTGCTGCTTCAGCTACAAAGGAATGAGGTGTTCCATCATGTGCCAGGTGCAGCACATAGCATACAGTGGTACCTCGGGTTACGAAATTATTCGTTCGCGGCTAATTTCGTAACCCGAAAAACCTTCGTAACCTGAATTGCCATAGGCGTAATGGAAAAAATAGCTCTCTGCTGCCCTCCGGTGGCGGAAAATGCGCCGAGGTTTTTTCGTAACCCGAAAAAACCTTCGTAAGCCGAAACAATAAATCCCTTGGGATTTTTCGTATCCCGAAAAATTGTAAGCTGGGTATTCGTATCCGGGGGTACCACTGTATATGGAATTATTCAAGGGAGACTTACTTGAAATCCAGATACAGTGGTACCCGGGATACGAATTACCCAGCTTACGAATTTTTCGGGATACGAAAAAATCCCATAGGGATTTATTGTTTCGGCTTACGAAGGTTTTTTCGGGTTACGAAAAAACTCGGCGCTATTTTCCGCCACCGGAGGGCAGCAGAGAGCTATTTTTTCCATAGCGCCTATGGCATTCAGGTTACGAAGGTTTTTTTCGGGTTACGAATTGCCGCGGAACGAATTAATTTCGTACCCGAGGTTACCACTGTATCCAGAAAGAGTGTGTACAGTGGTGCTCGGGTTACGAAATTAATTCGTAACGCGGCCGCTTTCGTAACCCGAAAAGCCTTCGTAAGCCGAATTGCCCTAGGCGCTAATGGGGAAAAGCCGCGATTCCGTGCGAAAGCCGAAAAAGCACCAAAAGTTTTTTGTAACCCGAAAAAACATTCGTAACCCGAAACAATAATTCCCTATGGATTTTTTCGTATCCTGAAAATTTCGTAACTGGGTATTTCGTATCCCGAGGTACCACTGTACTTGGTGAGTAAGAGCAGTACACTGGAAAAGGAGCATAACTCTTGGCAGAGTGCATATTTGGAAGGCACAGATCATGCTTTCAG
Source organism: Sceloporus undulatus (assembly GCF_019175285.1). Taxonomy (NCBI): domain Eukaryota; kingdom Metazoa; phylum Chordata; class Lepidosauria; order Squamata; family Phrynosomatidae; genus Sceloporus; species Sceloporus undulatus. Next base: position 19,435,294 of record NC_056525.1, on the reverse strand, counting down.
TTTTGTTCATCTTGTGGTTATGGCTACCCTAAGGGAAACTATAATGGGGTTTTCTTGGCAAGATTTGTTCGATATCTGGATTTGCCATTGCCTTCCCCTGAGGCTGAGAGCCTGTGATTTGCCCAAGGTCACCCAATGGGCTTCATAGGTAGCTGGGATTCGAACCTGGTCTCCAGAGTTGTAGTCCAGCACTCAAACCACGATGCCATTCTGGTGCCTCTCCAAACTATCATACTAGAATCTATAGGCTAGAGTAATGGCAATTAAGGGGTGTTAAACTGCTTTTATTTTGCACTATGGCTACACCTTTGGGCCCTGGAAGCTTCAGTATCTATGCAAAAGTTCCTATAATAAAACAACCTGGTCTGACATGGACCTTGTACCCGAAGCTCAGCTCAGCTCTTGAAGATTAGAGACTTGGCTTCCACCTCACACAGTTATAGCACTGTGGTTCCACTTTAACTGTTGTGGCTACTTTCCATGAAATGCTGAGGTTTATCTCTTTCGCTGAGGATTCTGAATATCCTTCCCCAAACTGCAATCCCTGATGCATGCCCCAGTTCCACCCCCAGGGTGGCATGATGCCATGCACTGCCTGGTGCACGGAGTCACGGAATCCTCCGGCACTGCATACATATGAAACACCACCAAAGGAGCGCTGCCAATCCTCAAGATTGCAGCTATTGTGCCCTTTGCAGGATGCAAAAGGGAGCCATGTTTGCAGCTCCTTTTTGTGCCCGCAAAGGCCAGATCAGGGTACCAGCATGCGGTTCCCAGGCCCTGATCTGGCTGAAACGGGGGTGGCTGCATGCCCCCTCTGGGGCTGTCTGTACAACCCCTAACTGAAAGAAGTTGGCAGCATGAGCTTTAACAGACTTCAGTCTACTTCCTCAGATGCATATTGTGGGTGGAAACCTGGGACAGACATACATATGCCATTGGCATGTGAGAATGTCAATTCAAATTCAAAATCCTTGTATATGGAAATGAAGAAGCAAGTCCAGTTTCCATACACAAAGAATTTTGAATTTCAATTGACATTTTCACATACCAAATATGACCCTGGTTTCCACTCCACTATATGCACCTGAGGAAGTAGACTCAAGTCTATGAAACTCATGCTGCCAACTTCTTTCTTTCAGTTAGTCTCAAAAGTGCTACAAGCTCTCTACATACTGATTTACAGACTAACATGGCTATATCTACCTTATTAGGGTTTTGTTAGGCAAGGGATATTCAAGAGTGGTTTTGCCATTCCTTCTTCTGAAATGTAACCTACAGCACTTGGTATTCATGTACATTTTGGCATCTAAGTACTAACTCAGATTGACCCTGCTTCACTTCCATGATCAGAAAATTCTGGTGCCTTTAGGGTATTTAGGGCCCTTCAACTTGTAATGTTTTCTTCATCTTCAGGAGCCACCTACTAGATCATCTGCCTCTGTAGATTATGTGGATGGCTACCAAGGAGTAGCGATTATAGTTTTGTCATTCACTCAGCAAATAGTAAAGTTGAAGGGCAGAAATGAAGCCTTCCCATGCATGCAGCATACATACATACATACATACTATAAGGTGTGGTGGGGGGGAGGGTTCCCTCACATTTCCAAAAATGGCCTGAATTTATGCAATAATATCAAAGGTGTGCATTGTATTCATTATAAATTGGTTTGCTTCAGATTGAAATGCGGAGATTGTTCATGTTCCCTTAGCTTAAGGGAAAAAATAATAACAGAATGACATAAATTCTTGTTGAAAATTTCCTTAGACTTTGTATGGAGTCTTAAAACAGCCTTGGCTTTAAGGAATGTGGCAATAGGCCCAAAGAGAAGAGAATTACTAGGCAATTTTATTATGTTGAGGGATGGATTAGAAGATACATTACTGTTATGCTGGTAGAATGGCTACTGTATCTAATACAGGTTTTGAAAAAGTTCCATTGTGGCTGGTGGAATCTAGTTGGCATGCACCAAACTTGTCAGAATCCATGACATATGCCGTTGCACTTTGCCAGTGCTCATAGAAGAAGAGGAAGAGCAGCAGAAAGGTTGCAGGTCCAATGCCACCTACACATGGGCCCTTGGTACCCATGGGGGTTTAGTTCCAGGACCCCCATGGATCCCAAAATTCGTGGTGCTCAATCCTTTAAATACAATGGTATACTAAAATAGTATTTCTTATATAAAATGTCAACATCAAGGTTTAATTCTGGAATTTATATATTTTAAAATTACTTTCACGCTGTGGATGGTTGTATTCCCGAATAAGGAATCCATGGAAGGGCAACTATATTTCCTGAATGCTTGGCATGTGTCGGGATTCTTGGAATCAGGCATTCTGGAAGGGTTGGCTTGGTTAACTGCCTGTGCTACAGGACCGGTTATTAACTAAGCCATTCTTTTATTGAGTGGATATGGCTCAAGACCCTCCTTACACCAAAAGTCAAGCATTCAGGAAACCTGTTATTGCCAGTAATCTGCAGCTTTTTTCTTCTTCCCACTGGCACCTCATTTCCATGGGCACATTTCTATCACCAGCAGAGTGAACAGAATTTTGGCCTTTGATTACACTCTGGTAGTCCAAGTTGTAGGCTGGAAAAAATACATTTGCAAGCTCTGTCTAATGTATTTCAGCCTAGGAAGAAAGGGGAAAGCACAAGATTTTTTTTTAAAAAATGTGTAAAATGGAGACAGACATCTCTCGTTTCATTGGAAGACATCTCTAGTGTCATTCAGCTAGTACAAATATTGCAGCTAGATTGGTCCACCAGAGCATCCACGTTTGACCATATACACCTATTCTGAAGATCTTCACTGGCTGCCTATTCGCTTCCGAGCGCAATACAGGTGTTGTTATCACCTATAAAGCCCTACATGGCTTGGGCCGAGCTACTTGAGGGACCGCATCTCCCTATATAATCCACCCCACACACTTAGGACATCCAGGAAGAACCTGTTGGAAATTCCATCTTCCAATACGTTGTTACATCCCAGATGGACTTTTCCGTGGCGGCCCACAAATCTGGAATGGTCTTCCTGAGGAGCTCCGTCTTGTGACCCCCCTGGAAACATTTAAAAAGAGGCTTAAAACCTTCCTCATTGTCTAGCCTTCCCCACTGAAAACTGAAGTCGTGCACTCCCAATCCCATTGACTCTCTGCCTTACTCTCTTGAATGATTGTTTTTTTTTGATTATATAATTTGTATTTGAATTTTATTATTTTATGAGATGTTTGAACGGTTTTATTGGTCTGTAAACCACTTTGATCTAAGGAAAAGCGGTATACAAATAAATTTATTATTATTTTATTATTTTTATTATTATTAAGTATTGCTATAGTCATGGTCAGGGTTCTGTGTGCTATCCGTATTGAATGGAACCAGTAAACTCATGGACAAGTGACACACCTGTTGGAAAATGATAGGGGTGCAACTCACTTTGCACAGAGATGTACATGCTTTGCATGATAGCGAGGGAGGGGCGAGAGTACTACCTTGGTACCTTCTGAGATATCTTAGGCCCATTAAAATGGGCAAAAAGTATGTGCGGCGCACGTACTAGGGTTAGAAAGGTATGTTCTTTCCGGCGCCGCAACCTAGTATGCGCTTGCTGCGTACAAAATGGTGCCGCCTGTTCTACACGGGCACCGCCATCTTGACAATCGGACGCCTAGCGCTCTGCATGTCGCATGACAGAAATGATGCCACCAGTGCGCCATTGGCACTTTGGGGACCATTTCCACGGCGCAAAAAATAAGCCGCTTTTTGGGCTTCTTTTTGTTGCGTCCGGGAATCACGCAGTTTGTCGCTGCGGTTCCCAGATGCAGCAACCAGCGGCACCGCAGACCGTCCTTTTGGGCGGTCTGTAAAGCGCCCTAGCCTGTCTTTTTTAGCTGTGTATTATGCAGTTCAATCTTAGTTTGCTGAAGATGATACATTCACACTTGAAACTGTCCTGGAGAGGAACCATCCTGGCCTTGTTCCTACACATGCTAGAAGCAAGCATGTTTCCTTGCATCACCACTTTAGTTGGTTAGAACTTTGTTGTGTCTGCCTTCAAGTTGTTTCCATCTTATGGCGACCCTAAGGTAAACTTATCAGGGTTTTCTTGTCAAGTTTCTTCAGAGGGGGTTTGCCATGCCATCCTTGAGGGTGAGCGAATGCGACTTGCTCAAGGTCACCCACTGGGTTTCATGGCTTGGCAGGATTCAAACTCTGGTCTTCAGAATCATAGTCCAATGCTCAAAACATGCCACACTGGCTCAGTTAGAACTAGGCTGCTATTACCTTTCCTGTCACAATGTGTTTACTAATTAAATTAGACATAGTATCTGTTCATAGAAAGCCCTCTACAGATTTTTGGATATCCTTCCCTTCCTCCATATTTCACAGCTCAACCTCCTTTTCAGGTTGCTGGAGGGACTGCCCTGGGAGAAATTGCATTTCCACTAGTCTAGTCTCATGTACCTAAATCTAGGTCAAACCCAATCCACATTACTTGCCTGCTGCTGCCTGCTTATTTTAACCAATTCTATCTTATATTATTACCTATTATTTTATACGTATTTTGTAGATTGTATGCCATTGGCAGGTTTCATATTTGTTGATTTGATCATTTGTATGTGCAGTGCTGTGTACATTGACAGCACTATAAATAATAATAATAATAATAATAATAATAATATAAATTACTTCATTTACTTCCAAAACACACACACACACACTCCTATATTTTGCAACCATCCCACTTATTCTTCTATAAAGTTCTTTGTCTCATAGAATCACCAAATCATAGAGTTGGAAGAGACCACAAGCCACCAAGTCCAACCCCATGCCATGAAGGAATTCACAAACAAAGCAATCCTGATATATTGCCATCCAGTCTCTGTTTAAAAACCTGAAAAGGAGAGATCTGTTTTTCACTGCACAGTTATAGCACTTTGATAGCACTTTAACATCCCTGGCTCTGTCCTATGGAATTCTGGAATTTGTAGGCAGGTACTTAGAAATCTCAGCCAGATGCCGGCTCATCTAACTCCAAATGCCAAAATTCCATAGGCAGCATCTGTGACATTTAAAGTGATATCAATGTCTATGTGTCATATCAAAGAGAATCTGGACTTCTTCCCCTAAGTCCTGCTCTGATAGCACCACTGTAGAAATGAGGCCTCCTGATATTATAAAACATTACATTTTCCTCCCACGTCCCCCTGGCACAGCTAGTTACTAGATAGAGAGGGGGAGCATTTCTCAGTGTCTGAGGGCTGTGTTAAATTTGGGGAAATGATTGATGGAAAGGTAGTGAGTGGGGTTGAGTAAAGGACTCATATCTGTCTCCCACACCATCTCCTGCCCATCAAATTTGACTGGCATCTTCCTTAGTTTTAAAATAGTATGGAGCCTCAAAATGTCATAAGTATACAGTCGTGCTCATTCCAATGACTTTCCAAGAGCAGTGGGTAGGAACTCCTTTGAGCTCAAGCTCCATCTGAGATTAAGGTAATGATATTTGTGCTGCAAATGTTTGCTTAACAAAATGCAAACTCTCTGCCGGAGGTGCACAAATGTATTACAGCATACATAGAGGGAGGGGCAGGGGAAGGTATATGACTAAAAAGAGATGTAAATTGCAATTACATGGAGCAGAGATGAAATATAATCCATCAGAGAGAATTTGTTCTATTCTATTTAAAATGGCACTTAATGCTGCAATCCTGCTTGTTATGGAAACAAAAAGATCACTGAGAACAGTAAGGCTATATCTATATTACAAACGTATTCCAGCTGTGGTAGACTCATACCTTGCCTCACACTAAAATATTTGTTAGTGTTTGGGTTATTCTGTTTCTAGAATGTGAGGGTTTCTTGAACAAGCAGCAAGAGTGTTCCCTCACTCCCATAAAATAAAGATACTGTAGTTTCTGTAACTATACACACAGTCCTCGCAGCAGGACAGCACTTTAGCCGTCATGGGCCAAGATCTATCATCAAGGAGATTAAGAGTAAATATACAGTCACGGTATTAAGTGGCAAATGTGATGTGAATGAATTGTGTTGGATTGCCAAATTTGCAACAAAATGTGTGTGCATATCTACATGCATCTGGGTACCATGGCATCACATGTGCAACTCTGCTTTTGCAACCTTTGACCTGAATATGGCTTTTTTACATTGGATAAAAATGTCCCACCACTTCCTCAGAGAAATTTAGGCATGCATGAGACACCAACAGGATTTTGTCCAGTGTATTTTCCTACAATATCCTGGAGTTTGTAGTTTGGTGAAGTACTTTTTCCACCCAGAGGGCTCTAGTTTAGGGGAGCAGGCTACAGTTATCTATCAGGGTATTCTAAATACAAAACTATAAATTCCAGGTTTCTGTAGATGGCAGTTAAAGAGATATCACACTATAACCTGTGTATTATAGATACACATAAATAATTCCCCCCCCCCACCATGTTGTATTTAAATATAAGACGAGCCGCAAAATCATTTTGAATTTTGCTCATTTCCCTCCCTTCCCACTGAGTTGTCTTCCATCTTTGTGGGGGAAATGAAAGTGAGAATGAAAGTGCGGTACAATATTTGGAGAATAGAAGTGGAGATGAGTGAGTGGGAAATTGCAGACCTGACTCTTTGGAGAGCAAATATAGGAACATTTCATATTGGCTGTCTGTTAACATATTTAAGCTATGCCTCTAATCCATACTCATCCTGTATGCTTGTAGACAAATGTACCCTTTAGAAAATGCCCCAAAGCCTTTCATTATCACTTCCAAAAGGAAACCACAAGTAAATACTCGATTGTGGAACTTCTCGCCATTCAGAGAGGTAGACTGAGCCTGACACAATTACATTAAAATTTTGTTCCATTCTCATACTCAGTTGTAGTCTTGGATGCTCTGTCTGTTTCTATAGTTTATACAAGAATGAGTATGTTAAATGCAAGAGCCGGTAAATATTTCAATAGCTGCTGCTAATGTGAAATCTGTTTCTTCTTTTTCTTCTTCTTTTACAGGCCATGACATTCGGAGCCAAGCAAAATGCATTTTCCCCCTTCATTTCTCTCTTCCGCTGCCCACTTTTTCGTTCTCTCTCTCTCTCTCTCTCTCTCTCTTTTTTTAAGGGTGTTTTCTATATATCAAACAGACATGACAAGCTGTTATGTTTCATGGTTTTATTAAAATTGCAGATGTAAATCAACAGGGAACTGTGCCCAATTCCTAATGTAAAAAACAGTACATTCTGGAATCTGCATGATACTGTTTAAACCCATTAAATTCCCAGCTAGCTCTGTGGACTGCTGTGTGATTATTCCAGATTCATGACTGCAAAATAAAGGCCAAAATATATACTTGAAATTAGTTAGAGTCTTCTTAAAACTTTTTCAGTTAAAAACATAGCAACAATTAATTCTGAATTACTTCTCATGATAATGACTTTTGAAAAATTTGGAGCCTTGGGAAACTTTTTTTATTTCTACCCTTCTATGCTAAAGGCACTAGATCTCATCTGATCTTGGAAGCTAAGCAGGATCAGCTGTAGAAAGTACTTGGATGGGAGACCACCAATGAAGATCGGATGCTGTAGGCCATATTTCTGAGGAAGGACCTGGCAAACACACCTCTGAGTATTCCTTGCATAAGCATCCCATTCATGGGGTTGCCTTAAGGTGACAGACAATTTAGGGCATATACACATACATGCTTGTAAGAAATATTCTGCTAATCTGATATGATGAGGACCAATAGACATAAACCAACATAGATAGATTAATCCATAGTTCAGAACACTGCTTTAGTAAGATGTGATAACCTTGAGTCCAGTGGTGCCACTAGGATTGCGGCAACTCATGGTGTCACGCCACCATTGACTTCCTTGCATACTACACCTTACAGAATCCTTAGTAATGTTTTTCGTACTAATGGTACTCATAAATCACAATTCCTATATATCACTGAATGTAATGGCAATAGTTGTGACCTAAACAACTAGCAAAATCAAAAATATCCCTTTAAGTTACAATGTCACATTAACAGCCTGAATGTATTTACAGGTACATGGTTTCATGTGGTCAGAGGGACAATTTGGTAAGCTGTTTTTAGAATGTTTTTAGAAAAAAATTTAAATTATTTTTAATAAAAATAATAAAATAATAAATTTAATATATATATATATATATATATATATATATATATATATATTTTAAAAACCCTCAGGTCTCCCCTTTTTCCTCCCACTGAGCCTCTCCCCACTCACACCATCTCTTTTGCTGAGCACCAGCATTTTAAATAGACACAGGTAAACACCACAACTCATTTCAGCAGAAGTTTGGGGAGCAGTGGTGTCACTCTAGGTTTGGGGAAATAATAGTACCACTCTATTATGCTTTGGTCAGGTCTTACCTGGTATACTGTGTCCTGTTCTGGGCACCACAATTCAAAAAAGATGTTAACAGGCTGGATTGTGTCCAGAGGAGGTCAACCAAAATGATGAAGGGCCTAGAAACCATGCTCTATTAAGAGCAACTTAGGGGGCTAGGTATGTTTAGCCTGGAGAAGAAAAGGTTAAGAGGTGATATGATAGTCCTGTTTATATATTTGAAGGAACATCATATATATTTGAAGGGATGTCATAAGGGAGCAAGCTTGTTTTCTGCTGCTCCAGAGACTATGCAAACTACAGAGCAATAGATGCAAACTACAGAAAAAGAGATTCAACCTTAACACTAGGAAGAACTTCCTGATAGTAAGAGCTGGGCGATCATGGAACACACTCCCTCAGAGGGTGGTGGAGTCTCCTTTGGAGGTTTTTAAACAGAGACTGGATGGCTCAGTCTGGAGTGCTTTGACTATGTTCCATCAGGGCTCGCCTGAAGAAAGAGACTCCTCCCTCCATAACTGTCATCTTCCAGCCTATGAGGGAGTTGATCAGGCAGACTCAGATCCATCAAGGCTCACCTGGAAGAGGAGACTCCTCCCTCCATAACTGTCATCTTTCGGCCTGTGAGGGAGTTGACCATGCCAGCCCAACTCCATCAGGGCTAGCCTGAAGAAGAAGAGCCCTCCCTCCAGTCCATCTGCCTTGGTCCAGGCCTTAGAGGGAGAGAAGAATGCTGGACCTGATCCCCTCCCCCCCGTCACCATTCCCTTCTCCTTTTGTCGTGTCTTTTTAGATTGTAAGACTATATACCGCCCAATCACTGGGAATCTGGGCGGTTTACAACAGAGGGGATAATAGACGGTTCCCTGCCCGGATTCCCAGTGATTGGGCGGTATATAAATAAATCC
>NC_056525.1:19409706-19425996 GCF_019175285.1 Sceloporus undulatus | reverse complement strand
TATTATTATTATTATTATTATTATTATTATTATTATTATTATTATTATTATGTGTTCCTGCATGGCAGGGGGCTGGACTGGATGGCCCTTGGGTTCTATGGCTCCCACCCTAGAGTGTCATCTGATGCATCTAGCCTGCATCTAGCCTGCATTCCTAGTGATGCCCCTGCGTGGCTCTGTTTTCCAGCTCCATTGACCACACATGCATGGTTGCTTTCCCCATCTTGCCACAGAGATATCCATCAAGAAAAGGTTTTCTAAGCTGTTAGTAGTAGAAATGTAAACAGAAAGCAGGTCATTTTCTATTCAACAGTAGAACACACTTCCTGGACGAGTGGTGGAGTCTCCCTCCTTGGACGTCTTTAAGCAGCGCCTGGATGGCCATCTGTCGGGGATGCTTTGATTGAGAGTTCCTGCATGGCAGGTGGTTGGACTGGATGGCCCTTGTGGTCTCTTCCAACTCTAGGATTCTATGATTCTATGATCAGGTGTGACTATGCCTGGAACAATAGGCACCAAAGGTTCTGCACCCTTGTTCTATGGACGCATCTTCACAGTCATTTAATGTGTGCCTTAGACAACTACATGTGGACTACTCAAAAGCCTTGAGATTTGGCAGTAATTATATCAGTATAGATCAGGATTTTTTTAAAAAAATATATTCATATGAAATACCTACTGTCCTCATCTATTTCTCATGAATTTCTGGGACTAACCACAACTTTTGAAACCCAGAGTCAGTAATGTGGGTGGGTGGGTGGGTGTTTTCTTTACTAGGAGTTTCCAATACAGAATGGAGTAAATTCCTACATCAATAGTTTGGGTTTCTGCTGTATTTCTGGGTAGTCCCATTGATGATGTGTTGAACAGAAGAGGAGATTTTTCTCTGACTTTCCCTTATTGTACAGTTACCAAACTTGGTGTTTCTCCCCCCCCCCAATCTTTTTCTTTTACAATAATATTGCTATAGTTCTTTACCACTATGACTATAACAAAATTTTAAGAAATTTTAAGTGCATGAGACAGAGTGGATGAAGATGTGGGGAGGTGCTGAGTTCATGAAAAGGATGGTGCAGTGGGAAGGAAGCCCAGTCAACAGACAGTTAACCCACAGCTCAAGCAGGGGGAAGAAAAGATTGGATTAAACTCCAGTATATTTAGACCTTAACTGGGTGTGGGAATGGGAATGACCACTTTGTTGCTGATGTGTGCCTTCACGTCATTTCCAACTTATGAAGCGCTTAAGAGCATGAGGTTTTCTTGACAAGATTTGTTCAGAAGTGGTTTGCTGGTGTCTTCCTCTAAGGCTGAGAGAATATGACTTGTCCAAGGTCACCAGTGGCTTTCCATGTCTGAGTGGGGACTTGAACCCTGGCATCCAGAGCTCTAGTCCAACACTTGAACCACTACACCATGCTGACTGGAACATTACAAGGCATGAAATCCAGAAACCGAATAGCCCAATGAGTCCCATAACTATTGACTCCTGCGGAGACTTTTGTTCCTGCTATATAACTTATAGCGATCTTATTCTGCTCAGAATAAGGATGAATTAAAGAATGGGAGATGGAAAGATTCTGCTTGTCATGCATATTCTATCCTTCATTCTTTGGATGGAGATGGGTTTCTAATTTGACATGGATGGGTTGAATTTCATTTGGTCCCTTTTCTTAAACCTGCTCTGCACTTTGCATACTAGTAAACAGATGGGAATACTGTCATCTTTTCATTTTCACTGTTCTCACTCCAACAGTCAGAATGCATGCAAATTGCATGTTGGGGGAAATGCATACACAAATGTGTAATGCAGGTGGAAATGAATTCAAAGCAGGGTTGCCATATCCCGGATTCTCCTGGGATATTCGTGGTTTTTAGCGATTTGTGAATGTCTCAGCCCAGGTTAGGAGCTCATCCCGGCTCCCTCCGCCTGGGGGGGGGGGCTTGGGGGGAGTTCGGGGTGGGGCCTACAGTGACACCTGCTGGGCCCCAGGAGGGAGGCTGGCACTGTGGCAAGGTCTCTCCTCCACTGCTGCTGCATGGGGCCTGAGCCCACCATGGCATGGCATACTCCTTCGGCAGCAGCAGAGCCACATGGGGTCTAAGCCAGCCGGCTGGGCCCCAAAGAAGGAGGCCTTGCCGTGGTGAGGCCTTCTTGAGCGGCTCCTCCACCGCGTGGGGGCCTAGCCAGCCTACTTATTATTATTATTATTATTATTATTATTATTATTATTATTACGTGGCCCCAAATAAGGAGACCTTGCAAAAAGAGCCACATGGGGCCTAGCCGGCTGGACCCCAAATGCAAAGGCCTTGGAGTGGCGAGGCCTCCTTCAGCAGTTCCTCCGCCACGCGGGCCTAGCCAGCTTACTGGGCCCCAAAGAAGGAGGCCTTGCTGCGGCGAGGCCTTCTTCAGTGGCAGGAAGAGCCGTACGGGGCCTAGCCAGCCGAGCTGCAAACAAAGAGACAACCGCTGGGCCCCAACTCCCTGGGCCCAAAGAAAATAGATGGAGGCCACCGAAGCTTAGACTCACAGGTAAGATCTCTATCTTTATCTACTTCCTGATCTGTAATGTATTTTATTATGTTTGTTATTGTGTGCCTTCTGTCTAGGAAGAATGTTTTCTGTAAATAAGGATTTAGCCTACATTTTGTCCTACATTTTTGTTCCGGTTTTGTGGTGGCAATTTATGGCAACCCTAATTCAAAAGGATGTGTTTTAAAGAAAATTTGGTACAAATACAGCTCAGTGGCTTCCCTAGGGTTGGTATTACCTGGTGTGGCAACTCATGGTGTCAACCCCCACTTATGCTGCCAACACACACTCAAATGGCTGATAAGAGCCTGCTGGGCAAAAGGTAAACACGCTGAGCTGCCAAGAAGCAGTTCATCAATAATGCCAAACAATGTCCAATCGAATAAGCCACTAGCCAGTCCAAAGTTCAGGATTTCAGAAAACAATACTACCAGTCCAGTCAGAGGTCAAGAGTGCCAGAGGGTTGGTCAAAGTGTCCGGTCCGAGGTCAAGGATTCAAAGGCAGTCAAGGTTCTAGGAAGCCAGGAGTCAGATCAAGCAGTATTCACTAATGAGAACTAATAGTCTCTGGCAAGAGAGCGCAGCATCTGCCAGGTGCCTTATATCTAGCTCCCTTATCATAGCTGCTTATTGCCTAATGAGCGTTTCTCAGCAAGTCTTTTGGAACGCTGGAGTCACGCCCTTTCTAATCTCCTCTTGCTAAAGGTAGGAACCTCAATGCTCTGATGCTCAATGTCTACCAAGTCTGGCACTTCTACTGGGGCAAGGCTGGGCTACTGAGCCCCAGGCTCCACTGGAGGAGATCCCACAGAGTTAGGGCCTGGCTGAGCCAAATCCACTGGAACTGGGACCTGGCAGGGCAGAACTGGGGCCTGGCACCGCCTCAGGTTCCTCCTGCACCTGAGGAGCCGAGTCCTCCTCGTCGTTCTCCGAGTCCTCCTCGAGGCTGGCCATGACAATATTTTTTCCACTGATGTTACTCATAAATGATAATTCCCACATACCATTGTATGTAATGCTAATAGTTTTGACATAAACAACTAGCAAAATTAAAATTATACCTTCAAATTACAATATCATATGAACAATCTAAATGAATTTAGATATGCATAGTGAAGATTTGGCTAAAATGTGATGTTTTTAAAAGAAAAATTTGAAAGAATAAAAAATTAAAATTTTGAAATTTGAATTTTAAAAAATCCTGGGGCCTCTCCTTTCTTCTCCCACTCAGCTTCACCTCACTCCCACCATCTTTTAAAGCATTTTAAAGGGAATCAGATGAATGCCACAGCCCATTTCTGCCAAAAGGTAGGTGTTTGAGGATCAGTGGTGTCACCACCACCCCTTTAGGGTGTCACCTAGTGCGCTCCACTCCCCCGAACCCCTATAGCAGGGGTAGGCAATCTTTTTGAGCCGGGGGCCGGGTTGCTGTCCCTCAGACAACTGGGGGGCCGAAGCCAAAAAATAAATAATTAATTTTTTAAAAAAAAATTAATTAAATAAATAAAAATAATTCCTACATACACTGCACACATCATATTTTGAAGTAAAAAACAAAATGGGAACATATACAATACAGGCCCGCTGCGGCTGCTGGAGCCATGCTGGAGGGCTCCGGCAACCATAACGGGCCTCCTACAGGCCCACCACTGTGTTCTAAAATGGCGGCGAAGTCTCGCGCGACCTTTCCCGTCCTGCCCCATGACGGGAAAGGTCACGCAAGACTTTGGCTGCCATTTTAGAACACAAAATGGCACCTGGGGCGGCATGGAAGCTGCAGCGGGGGCGTAGGGTTGCCATGTCAGGACCGCCAAACCAGGACAATTGTAGGACAAAATTTTCAAATGGAGGACACTTTTTTAAAAAATGGAGGACACGCGAAAAAATTTGCTGATTTTTTAAAAAATGTTAATATAAATGCATGTTTCTGAGGCTTCTATAGACAATTGTCCCCCCTTGCTCCCCCTTGCCCCTGCTTTCTCCCCCTTGCCCACCGCTTGCCTGCTGCTTGCCCCCCCTTGCCCACCGCCAAAGGCCTGGCCACTCGCGCAAGAGGCCTAAGGTCCAGGGATTGGGGGGGAACCAGGCCGGGGTGGGCAGGGCCCCCCAAAAGCGGGATTGTCCCGGGGGCTGCCGGGATAGGGGTGGCAGTCGGCGGCAGGACCGGGCTGGGGCTGGTCCCAAGGCCTCAGCGGGCCAGATGCGGCCTGCGGGCCATAGTTTGCCAAACCCTGCCCTATAGTGATGCCCATGATACAGCTTAGGCCCAGACTATCTGCAAAACTGTATCGCAGCATACAAACCTGCCAGAACCCTAAGGTTTTCAGAGGAAGGCTTTCTCTCGGTCCTGCCATCATCACAGGTTCATTTGGTTAGGACACAAGAGAGGGCTTTTTGAGTAGCTTCTCCCACCCTGGAATGCCCTTCCACAGGAAGCTAGGCTGGCCTCCTTCCTGCTCTCATTTTTCCAGCAAGTAAAAACTTTTCTTTTCCAGCAGGTTTTTAATATGTAATTGCATCCAGGGAGACTTCATATTGGGGGTGTTTCTTTTGGTATGTTTTTAATGGTTTTATATTAAAATTGGTATTTTTAAGGATTTTACTCTTTTTTACTTATTATATTATAGTGGTTTTCTAATTATGTTTTAAATTTGTACTGTTTTATTGTTGTTGCTTTTGTGAGCTGCCTTGGATCCAATTTGCAAGAAAATCAGCATATAAATAATATATATATGTAATTTAAGGGAAATTACATCTGAAAATAAATGAGGAGGTACTGTATAAGCAGATTTTTAAAAGAGTAAAGACTTTATCAGATGAGGGGGGAAAAAGCTGAAATTGAGCTAGAGAGTTGCAGCTTTCTCCTTGCCTCTCTGCATATTATTGCAGAATTTCCATTCTCCTTCCCTAGGGAAACAGTTGTAAAAGTGTGGCTTTTGCCAAACAGATTTTTCCAGCATGACAAAAGATACACTTTGATGACTGTCTCCTTCAGGAAGAGAATGGAAATGCTACAACAGCATGCAGAGAGAAAGCCGCTTCTCTTCTGCTTTGTTTCAGCCTTCTTTTCTCATGCGGTAAGGCTCTAAAGTGATGCAAACATGATTAATACATTTGACTGAACACACATTTAATTGCTTCACATATGACTCAGCACATATCAATTGACATAGAATGGAAATAGATTCATCCACCCTAATACAGGACATTGCCAAATGAGATTATTCTGATATAATGGCATAGAAATTTTACCTGTTCCAGGTAAATTTTCATCTGGAAATGAATCAACATGAAATACAACTGAGTGGTATGGTGCACGCTTTGTCATTTCTGATTGTCTGGTATGGTGCACTCTCTACTCCAGTGGTGCCTGAGGGTCTCCATGTCATCAGGGTGAAGAATCCACTCTTTGTTTTAGTGCGAGTTTTCTCTCCTAGTTTCCTTTAAGATATGCAGCCCCTTTCAGATGCTGAAATCTAACTTTAAAATAGATTCAGCATGTTGGATAGTGCTTTTAAACTTCAGACTAAAACTCAAAGCAGATTCATAATCCCACCAACAGGGAAGCCACCAGTTACCACTGATCTACCCAAGGGTTGACAACCTCCCTATTTGTGCAACCCAAAATGACAGCAAAGGAAGTGATTACGAGTCCAAGCTAAACTCACTCTCGCCTAGATAACCAAGGGACTGTTTTTCCAGAGACAAACCACTGAATAAAAAGAGAAACAAAGGCTCCTAACACTGTACAGCAGTGACTATGATGGGGTAGAAAATGCTGTTTCAGGTAGCTGATTCCTTCCACAAATAAGGAAATATGTGTTTCCTGTTAAAAAAAATCATTATAATACCATCATAGGGCTTATGATCCCTTGCTCATATGTTTCCTGGGATCTTCTGCAAGCAAAGTACATCTTCTGTTCATAACCTAGGGCCTCTGATCAGCTGATCCCATTGAAGCTGTAAACTCCTCAAGAGAGAGGTACCTATTATCAAGAACTAGGTGTGGGATGTGGTGCCAGGGTTTTCAATCAAGAATTTTGGGGGCCACTGCTGTACAGGCCTAACTGGCCACCCATCTCTTTGAACTCAATGTGACATACATTTCTGCAGACATGCTTTTGTGTAGACATGAATATGTGGTGCTATAAGAGTTATCCTGCCAAGTCAGTTAGGTAGCATGAGAAGGTTTTTTGGAAGGTGTGAGTCATGGAGAGAAGGGGAAAGGAGGAGGAGGAGGAGGAGGAACACTGGCACTCTTTTCATTATGAAGCAGTGTGGTGCAAGGATTACTAAATTTATTTTTGTGTTTTCTAGTGCCGAATGTGTTTCCATGCATCATTATGGATGTTGGACTTTAGTATGCTCTCCAAATAGAAAGGCACAGATTTATCGTCACAATAGCAGCTACTTTCAGCACAGTAACATCTGACTCAAATAGCTGAAATCTAGTGGGATGGAAGGCAATTTTTTAAAGGCTTGGTACTATTCTGAATAATCTTTACCAATGGAGTATTGCTAGAACATATGTATATATAAAATAGAAGTAGGCACACAAAACATTGAAAATGCATGCAGGAAAAGCTATGGGAAAGTAGAATTGTTTTATTTTATTTCATTTTACTTTTTGTCATTACTTTGCTCCTTAGTTTAGTTGCCTTGAGTCTCATTATTGATGGGGGGTCTAAATGAATAAAACAACAACCCTTTATTGAAAAAACAGACAAAAAGATAACTCGATGGTGTTTCCATACTTATTTTCTCATCACCTCTAGGTGTGAGGTAGGCTCTTCCTGGATATTACAAAGATAGCGTCAACATGTACATGTGCGTGTGTGTGTTCACATTGTCTATGAACTGATGACAATCTTATGAATTTCATAGTTTTCTTAGAATACTTAGAGGTGGTTTTGCCAGTTCCTTGCACTGAAATATAGACTACAGTATCTGGTATTCCTTGGCTGTCTCCCATTCAAGTACTAACCAGAACTGATCCTACTTAGCTTCCAAGATCAGATGGGATCTGATGCCTTTAAGGGATTTAGGGATAAGGTTATGCAACACTTAACATATCACTAAAATGCATTACAAAGAAAGAACCACCGGTCCTACATATGTTAATCCATATTGTTTGGCAGCATATATGTGAAAAGGATCTAGAGGTCTTAGTAGATTACTAGCTACACATGAATCAATAGCTTGATATAGCAGTAAAAAAAGCCAATGTAATTCTAGGCAGCCTGAACAGGCTCATAGTGTCCTGATCGAGGGAAATAATAGTACTACTCCATTCTGCTTTGGCAATACCTGCAATACTGTGTCTTGTTCTGAGCACCATAGTTTAAGAAGTTTATGGATGAAGTGAAAGGTGTCTAGAGGAAAGTGACCAAGATGGTAAAAGGTCTAAAAAGAAGGCCCTTAGATTAAAAGGGAAATAAGAAATAGTTTCAGGGATTAGGTATGTTCACCTTGGAGAAGAGAAGATTAGAAATGATATTATACCTGAAAGATTGCCATGTTGAAACTGGACCAAGCTTGTTTTCTCCTGATTCAGAGGATAAGATCTGCTTCAACTGAAAACTTCCAGCACAGGAGAGTCCACCAACCACCACAGCAGTCTTTTCCATGAAAACAGACTCCAACTAAATATTGGGAAGAATTTGTTCAGCATTGGAAAAGACTGCCATAGAAGATGGTGGATTCTCATTTGCTGGAGATTTTAAGTACAAGGTAAGTAAAGGTTACATCACCACCTCTCAAGGGTGCTGTAGCTGTGCACGGTATTGGCAAAGAGTTGCTCTTGATAGTCTTTGAAATCCCTTCCAGTTCTAAGTTTCTATGATGTCTGTGAATACTATAGAATAACAAATAAAGCTCTGTTTCACTTAGGTTTTAACAGTGGAGTTTATCAGACAAGGGAAATTGGAATTATAATCCAATGGCAATCCGAACACAATCATGGGGTTTAACATTATTGTGTGATAGACTACCACATGCAATTTCAGGCAATGAGAAGTCAGTCCGAATGCAATCATGAAGTTTCACGTTATTGCGTGATAGACTACCACACGCAACTTTGGAAAATGGCAAGCTATTTTCGGGCAATGGGAAGTCAGTTCAAACACAATTCACATTCACATAAATTTGCTGAACTAGTGAATTCATGTGAATGTGTTCTGGCCCCACTTTCTTTTCATTCAAAATTAAGAGAAATTCCTCCTGTGTGATAAACTCCAGTGTAAAAGGCCACATCTCCCTATATAAATATGCCTGAGTTTTAAAATCCCCAGGGGAGGATGTTTTCTCAGCCCCACAACCACCTCAGCTACATTTGGTGAAGACATAGGACAGCACCTTCTCAGACTAAGGAACCTTCTCCC
This sequence comes from Sceloporus undulatus, assembly GCF_019175285.1. NCBI lineage: Eukaryota > Metazoa > Chordata > Lepidosauria > Squamata > Phrynosomatidae > Sceloporus > Sceloporus undulatus. The sequence continues at coordinate 19,417,083 of NC_056525.1, read as the reverse complement.
ACAATAGATTGGGGTCCAAAACACACTGCAGAAATAATATGGTTTGAGGCCACTTTAACTGATCTGGCACAGTGCTAGGGAATCCTGGGAATTGTCATTTCTTGTGACACCAGAGCTCTCTGACAAAGAGCTAAATGTTTTACAAAACTATTATTCCCAGAATTCCTTAACACTGAGCCAGAGCAGTTAAAGTGGTCTCAAACCAGATTATTTCTGCAGTGTGTTTTGGACCTAGATTAGTTGAACAGTGATAAGCTCCTCATGGATGTGCCTGGATGTTTCACACTGATGAGCATTGTTCATTGAGTTGCACATTGGGTTGCCCAGTGTTACAATTCCTTAGTAAGGTAGGAATGCACAGCTGTTGTGTAACTCCGTAAGCATAAAGTTACGTTTCCTCTCCTTGATGGGGGATCCTGGGCATTGTATCTTATCAACGTTATATGCCATTTTATCAACAAGCTGGATTAATTTTAAAATAGATAAACAGCTGGCCCTCCATTTTCAGGGGGGATCCATTCCTAAAGTGGAGAATCATGCATATTCAAACCCTATAGGCTTAAATGGGGCATGCATCCCATTGAAAATAGCAGAGATTGCCACTCCATGGATTTTCGAGGTTACAGATCTCAGGTCCATGGGTTAGGAGGGGCAACTGTATATGAATGAAAAAGAAAATGAAAGAAGTCCTTCCATATCTCTTTTTAGTTTTGTCAGTTTCTTTATCAGGCAGCTTTCAGGGTAGAAGGGTTCTTGCTCTGGATTCAAACATTTGAAAAGTCTGACATTACCAAACCAGTTGTTGTTCTGTCATCTCCCATTCTTCCCACTCTGCCCCATCACCATTACTTTATCTCTCTCTCTCTCTCTCTCTCTCTCTCACACACACACACACACACACACACACACAGACCTTATTTTAAAAGAAAAGTTGCAAATAAAATTGAACACAACAGCTCTGTGTTCGTGATGTGACGCAGCACTCCCACAAGGGAACTGCTACTTTCTTCTGATGCTTTTCTTTTCAAGACAGAAAAAGAGAGGGGAAAAGAAATAACCTATTTTGTTGTTTTCAGTAGCCCGTCACCTCAAGCATGATAAAACACTGGCTATTGTCAGACTGGATTGCTGTTGTTTATGGGAGGAACAAAATGACACCCATTTCAAAAAGAAAACATCACACAGAATTTGTTCATGCAAAGTCATCTCGGTTTTGTGAAAGTGTCTTTGGGAAGGACATCTTCTCTCCCCCCTCTTTTGTTGCCACCAAAGTATTCAGGAGCCTGCTAACTGTAGAATCACTCTTTTCCTCTTCCCAAATTTACTTTGGCTGGAAAGAAGGGCTATAGAAGTAACAAAGCAAGGGTGAGCAACCTGGGGCTCCAAATGGACAAATCAGTCATTTCTGCTTTCTGCCACATTCAATTAAAAAAGAATTTCCCAAGGGTTTTTAATCCACCTATTTGGTGGAAATAGTATGTTCTTATTTGTTGCTGTTCAAGTATGTCTTCAAGTTGTTTCTGACTTATGGCAAACCTATCATGGATTTTTCTTGGCAAGATTTGTTCAGAGGAGGTTGAGAGTGTGACTTGCCAAAGGTCAGTCAGTGGATCCTATAGCAAAGAAATGTATCAAATGAAGTTCCCACCCATCTACCCTTGCTAAACTCGATAAGTATAGGTGTTTCCTGTTGTGGCCTGTGTGCTGCGCCCATAACCCTTGTTGGGACCTATGGAAATAACGTGCAGTGTCCACCACGACCACCTGCAGAGTCCAACCATGTCGACAGGACGCCAAGAAGAAGGAATCTGTGAAGATGTCTTCAACTAATAACGACTCTTACTCTGAGGGAGAGAGAAGGCTGGCCCAGTACCATTAGGGGCATAAGCCTGAAGAAAGAGGCTCTCCCTCCCTAATGTTCATCTTCGGCTCTGAGGGAGAGAGAAAGGCTGGCCAGTACCATAGGGGCTAGCCTGAAGAAAGAGGCTCCTCCCTCCTAACTGATCATTTCGGCCCTCTGAGGGAGAGGAAGGCTGGCCAGTACCATTAGGGTAGCCTGAAGAAGAGGGCTCCTCCCTCCCTGTCATCTTTCGGCCTCTGAGGGAGAGAGAAGGCTGGCCCAGTACCATAGGGGCTAGCCTGAAGAAAGGGCTCCTCCTCCCTAATGTCATCTTTCGGCCTTGAGGGAGAGAGAAGGCTGGCCCAGTACATCCGGGCCGGCCTATGAAAAAAGAGGCTCCTCCCTCCTAACTGTCATCGTTCGGCCTCTGAGGGAGAGAGAAGGTGGCCCAGTACCAAGGGCTTGCCTGAGAAAGAGGCTCCTCCCTCCCTAATGTCATCTTTCGGCCCTCTGAGGGAGAGAGAAGGCTTGTGCCAAGTCCCATCAGGGGCTAGCCTGAAGAAAGGGGCTCCTCCCCTAACTGTCATCATTCGGCCTCTGCGAGGAGGAGAGAAGGCTGGCCAGTACCATCAGGGGCTAGCCTGAAGAAGAGGCTCTCCCTCCCTAATGTCTCCTTCGGCCTCTGAGGGAGAGAGAAGGCTGCGCCCATACCATCAGGGGCTAGCCTGAAGAAAGGGGTCCTCTCCCTAACTGTCATCGTTCGGCCTCTGAGGGAAAGAGAAGGCTGGCCCAGTACCATCAGGGCTAGCCTGAGAGAAGAAGAGTCCTCCCTCCAGTCCATCTGCCTTGGTTCAGGCCTCCGAGGGAGAGAAGAATGCCGACCTGATTCCTCCCCCCCCTCACCATTCCCTTCTCCTTTGTGTCGTGTCTTTTAGATTGTAAGCCTGTGGGCAGGGAACTGTTTCCCTCTATTGTAAACCGCTCGGATTCCCAGTGATTGGGCGGTATATAAATAAAACCTATTATTATTATTATTATTATTATTATTATTATTACAAGTCTTCACTCTAAACGAGGGCTTTAATCTTCCTTTGTAGTATTTACAACATAGATATACGCAGTGTATTGGACATCCGTCTCTAATACACACTATTTACACCAACCATCAATAACACAACCTCTGAGGCAGCCACATTAACACACAGCCATCTCACTGCCTCTCAGTAACAGACACAGCGCACTCCGAGGCACTAACTGTCTCACTCTCTCTCAGTGACAGTTGAGAACTGACAGTTGACAGTTGCATCAACATTCTGATGATGCCCTATTTGAATGCTGACACATTAGCTGCCACTGGAACTGTAAATTATCTGCACAACAGCTCCCCCTAGTGGCCACATCAATGTCATTTCCTGACATTCCCAGCATGGAGAGGTGTGTGCAGAGTTTGTATATTTATTTATTTACTTAATTTATTGCCTCTTCATCCACCAGGATCAAAACAATTTGTGCAGCAAAGGACTTAAAGGAAAAATCCAAAAAGTCCCAGGGAAAACTGAGAATAGTGGTCATAGAGCACTGGGCATCTCTTAGGAGATAACAGAGAACTGGGGCAGTGGTATGAAATGAAGCAACCTCGAAAAGTGCATTGCTGGATTCAAAAAGGGCCCTCTATACAGCACCATTCATAAATCCCAATGGTACTGATGTTATACATAAAGAGATGCTAAGCATTTTTTTTCTTTGGCGCCATTCTAGTCTAATTTAAATCTATTTGTAGTTCTCTTCACCTTAAAACTAAAGGACTTTGTAGGAATCTTTTCTCTTTGATGGTGCCTCCTGACGCAGTCACCTCTCTTTCTCCTGCAAAGGCAAGGTGCTCCAGTCTTTGCATTTTCTGCTTGGGAAAGTCCAGGAGTACCAGAGTTGGCAAGTATTCAGCAATGCAGTGAAAAGTTACCAGCCTTCTGAGCTGGGAATAGGAAGGCTACGGCTTGCTCTGCATAGTTACTCTATGTGGAACTGGCAAGACAATAAATAAAACCAGCAGCTTCTGTCTAGACCTCCCCTGCTGTTCTGCAGAAGGAAAGGGTTTGCAGCTGAGCAGCCTGCCTGGGTGAAATCCTAATAGATCCACTGACATCAGACTAGCTGGATTCACCCCACTGCCACACCATGTCCCATCAATAAAAGTTTCACATTTGAACGGGCTCCCTTCTGAGATTTAAGAGCGCAGTAATAACTCCAGCTGTGTGCTTCCCTCCAGCAAAACAACCAACACATGAATTAAAGCAGAAAAGAGGCAGAGTTTATTATTAACTATCAAAATGCCAGTTGTTGTTAGGAGCTGTATCTATACTTTGGAAGAGGTAGAGAGAAGTAGGTCTTTGCCTGTAGTCACTCGGCACCCTGCTGCATAATTAAGAAGTCATTTTCAATATCAACAGAACGTAGTGGAAGATGCAGCCTTCTATCTTCCTGGATATCCATACCCCCCCCCCCCAACTGTCCCAATTTGGCAGGGACAGTCATCCTCTGCTGTCCCACTTTTTTGGTTGCTTTTAAAGTGTGAATACTACCAGATTCCTTTTTCTTTCCTCCCCTTCCCTTCCTCCTGAAGCTCTGTACTTCTGAATAAGAGAAATAGCACAAGACCTAGATAACAAAATCATAGAGAGGAAAGGATCCCAAAGGCCATCTAATCCAACCCCGTCATACAAGACCATTGCTAAAACACCCTGAGAGCTGGCCAGCTAATGTGGTTAAAACATCCAACAAAGTGGAGTTGACTAATACCTTCTGCAGTTTTTTATTCCACACTAGAATAGCTTTTCTTTTTGGAAGGTCTTCCAAATGTTCAGTCAAAATTTCCTTTTGTTGTGATTTGAATCTGTACCTTGAATGCAACCATCTGGAGCAGCAAAAAGCAAGCTTACTCCATTTAAAGATGGCTATCATATGATCTCAATCTTCTCCAGGTGAAATATACCCAACTCACTCAACCAAGGTGTATTGTCTAGACCTTTTCCCATCTTGATCATTGTCCTCTGGACATGTTCCAGCTTGACAATGTGCTTCTTAACATCTGCTGGTGAGTATTAAACAGCATTTCAGTGGAGGTCTTATCACAGCAGAATTATCACAGCAGAATAGTGTGGTACTATTACAACTCTTGATGTACTAGTTTTCAACACACATGATTTATTACAATTTCCTGACCAGAGACCAACACCTGATCTTAAAGCTGAGTGGCCCCAGCTACTGTGTCCTGGCCTGCAGAGAGGTGCTGCAAGCTCCAACCATTGCTAACTAGTGGGTTTGCCCCAAAGTGAAAATATTCACTTCTATCTCTCTTGCCCAAGGTTTTATTGGCATGCTGCTTAAAGAGGATAATTACAGCGCTCTAGAAATAAAGTTTAACAATAATAATAATAATAATAATAATAATAATAAAGAGGAAGTAAAGGGAAGCAACTCTATGTTGCAGTAGCATTTCCATTGGGTCATTTGTACAGCCAAATGGTCAAGGCTACCCAATTCATCACTTAAAGCAGAGACAAATCTTATTGTGTTGTTTGAAAAGAGGAGAGAAGGATAAATCATTGGGTACTTTACATTTAAAAGTAAAAATATCCAACTAAACAGTCTTACAACGCACCTAGTCTCCAGAAGTCAGCAAATTTCCAATTCCTTTTCACAGGGGAATTGTCCACCCAAAAAAATCTGGGGGTGAATTATGCCCCCGTTAGTAATGCCAGCCATTGGACCTTTTGTTTTCTGCATGTACAGCATATGCTTTTCTACTAAGTTGTGGCCTTTTTTCTGCATTGTGGACATTATCTTAGAAAACTATAGCATACTACATCTCAGGGAATGGTTGGTCAGTACATGTTGCAGTCACCTTGCTAAAGATAAGCAGAATTGACTGTCTGAATGGAATACAGCCTGCAAAGCTACATTGAGTTTCTTCAGGAAACCAGTGGAACAAATCAATCAGCATAGGCACTATGGGACTGGTCAGCACTTACTATTGTATTTAAAATATTCTATCCTGTTTTCTAGCCTTATGGTCCACAATGTGATCTCCAAACAATTGATTAGAACAATATAATACAGTAACTGTATAAAAGAAATTCCACAAAACACACCAAAACCAAGAAAATAAATGAGATAAAACCACAAAGCAGAGCATTGGGGGGACACAATTTATGGAGTTGCAAATATGGTGCCAAATGCTTGGCCACTTGATGCTTAAGCACTAAAATATATGCCCAGTGGGTAGAACTGGAGAGCGAATTCTAGAAACAAAGTGCCACATCTATAAGGCCCTGTCCTTTCTGTCTCATCTCAAAGATTGCAACTCAAAGGTTATCCTCCAAATGTTACACTTGAAGGATGAGGGCATAGGAACTTACTTAAACCTACCCAGTGAGTTCATTCTCATAGCTGTCAAAATTGTAGGCTTAATACACTTCTTTGCTTTCATATATTTTTTCCTACCTTTTTATCCTTCTCACTGATTCTTAAAAGCATACAGTGGGGAAATAAACAAGTGATAAATACAGCTGCCTAGCATGTCCTCATTTAAACAGCTAATAAAAGAATAAGGATACTAAGACACCCTCAGCCTTCACAATAATTTTTGTGAAGTGACAGGAATTCCAATAGCACGTTCCTGATTATTTTCTGAGTTGCTGTTGACTTTTAAGACCTGCTGTTCAGCTAACTGATGGAAAATAAAATCTTTATAGGTATTTGTGGAAGTAAAGTGTGGGTGGGTGCCTGAAGATCATACAGTGAACTTTATCTACTGCCTTCTAGCATCCCTAATAACCATTCCAGAATTGCACATATTCTACTTGAGCAATCTGTTTGGGGCTGGAGATTGGCATAGGGATGTGATATATGAATTTAAACTTTCAGTTGAAGGGAGAAAAATGATTGAGATTAGTACTGTATGTTGTCATCCACCCTGCTGAATTCATCTCAACAGTTATATGTGGTGCCATAACTTCATTGGCAGGGGCCTTGTGTCCCCAAAAAGCAGCTGTGGGGTTGCTGAGTCTAGCCAAGTCACTGCTTGAACATGGTGGTAAACTGTGTTTGATTTCTTTTAAATCAAATAATGATGGGCATTTAACCATCTCAGATGTAAAGGCAAGACCACCATTGTCTCTTCTTCGATTTGGCCAGACTTCTGAAAAATCATAGAATTCACACACAGAGACACACACACCTCAAATTTCATGAATGAAGAAAGTTTATTTGGAAAGTGTACTGTGGATATTTAACCAAGCTTTAGTATAAGTAAACCAGGATTAGAAAGACACTATGAGCCTCCAATACAATCTCAAAAAGAAACCGTTGTTGGGGAGCACTATCCCCATCACTTTGGGATGTAAGGAGCATGTAATGATATGTTAACTCAAAACCATAGAAGCATTTTGGTAGAATGGGACTTACTATCTATGGGAAAATTCAAAGCCATGTTAGTCTGTAGAATCAGTATGTAGAGAGATCTTGTAGCACCTTTGAGA
>NC_056525.1:19392150-19409681 GCF_019175285.1 Sceloporus undulatus | reverse complement strand
GAGACTAACAGAAAAAAGACGTTGGCAGCTATGAGCTTTCATCGACTAAAGTCCACATTCCTCATGTGAATCTGAGGAAGTTGACTTTTCGTCTATGAAACGTCATTGCAGCCAAAACTGCTTTCTTTCTGTAGTTCAAAGGGGGGGCTACAAATCTTTCTACGTATCTATGGGAAAATGCATCCTTCATTGAAGAATTTTTAACTCTTAATTGCAGAAGGTGCTGCCATCATTTCTTTTTCTTTTCTTTCCTCCTTCTCTCCTCTTTTTTTTTCTCTTTTCCCTCCCCTTTTCTTTTTTTCCTCCCTTTTTTTTTTTCTTCTCTTTCTTTCTCTCCTCCTTTCTCTTTCCTTTCTTCCCCCCCCCCCCCTTCTTCCCCCCCCTTTCCTTCCTCCTCTCTTTCCTCCTTTTTCCTTCCTCCTCTCCCTTTTTTTTTCTTCTTTTTCTCTTTTTTCCCTTCTTTCTTTTTCTTCTCTCTTTTTCTTTTTCTCCTCTTTTCTTTTTCTTTTTCTTTTCTCTTCTTTTTTTTTTTTTTTTCTTTCTTTCTTTTTTTTTCTTTTTCTCTTTCCCCCTCCGCAGAAATAAAGAAGTCTGACACACCTGGACCCTCCATGGTCCATGTGTGTAATTTTGGGCCCTGTAGTTTGGTTGGGCCACCAGAGCTGTCTGACAGAGAAGGGTAAATATTCTCACAAAACAAAAAATATCCCCTTGCTTGAGTATGCAATAAAGCGATGTCACATTGCTTTATTCTGCCTTTATACTAATCCTCATAATAATAATAAGATATAATAAATAATAAATTTTATTTATAGACCCATTCCGCAATTTTTGGGGAATCAAAATCGCGGGCTGGTGTACAGTGAAACTTGTAATACAATACAAAATGTGCAGTTAACGCGAGGGGATAAGTCTCTGTCTTCAGGCAGTCCCTGATGTTGCTGTGTTGCCTGATCGCTCCCTCTGAGGGCCAAGATGACAGTTGAAAGGGGGAGGAGCCTCTTCCTTCAGCTGTCCCGATTGTTGCTGGGTCTTGCCTATGCTCCCTCTGAGGCCGAGGGTGGACAGTTGAGGAGGGAGGGCCCTCTTCCCTTCAGGCAGTCCCCTGACGTTGCTGGTGGGTCTGCCTGATGCCCCCTCTGAGCCGAGGTGACAGTTGAGGAGGGCGGGGCTCTTCCTTCAGGCAGTCCCTGATGTTGCTGGGTCTTGCCTGATGGCTCCCTCTGAGGCGGGTGACAGTTGAGGAGGGACGGGCCTTTCCTTCAGGCAGTCCCTGATGTGCTGGGTTTCTTCATGATGGCTCCTGCAGCTTTATTAAAAATTGTTTTTCTCCTAAGCTGGTTTCTTCACATTCATAGCCATCTCATCCTATGATTAATTTGAGATCCTGCCATTTCTTCAGTTTCTCTCTCTCTCTCTCTCTCTCTCTCTCTCTGTACCAATCTACCACCCACCTATTTGTCACCATCTATTGTAATTTGTGCCAAACTGGAAATAAATTATTCTTTTTAAAAAAAACGGAAAATAAAAAGTTCACATCCCTGTCCTGTCTCTGTTCTCTTTAGAATATGTAGAATACGTAGAATACTGGCCAGTTGAGGGCTAGAACTTAGCAAAGGTTTTTTTACTATTACCCCAGCATCCACAGCTACCCTGGCCAACCTTAGGTTGACGTTATGACATGATAGCTAGATGAGTGACGAGGGCGGATGGGTTTTTTTTTTTTTTAAATGGAAGACACAAGCTGACTAAAAGTGAACAATGCTTCCAACGCAAACTGGAGTAGCAGCAACTTATAACTCTCTTTAAAAACAGTTCAAATGGCAATGTAATCAGGCCTGAGAAAAAAACAAACCAAGAGGACCATCTGAAAGCTCGTTCCATATGGAGAAACTCCTAGCATTAACAAAACCACTTATCAATAAATCTCCCATGAAAACATTAAAATTACAATTACAATATTGAAAAACTACAAAATACAAATATTGAAAATGAAAATGTTGCAGCAGTTTTGCTTCCAACTCCCAAGCTTTTTTGGATGAAACCGATTATCTGGACCCATTTCAAAACTGGCTTTCAGAGGCAAGGTTATGGAGTTGAGACTGCCCATGGTCGCTTTAGTCGATGATCTCCGTCTGGGCATCGGACAGGGGGAAGTGTGCCCCTGTTGGTGCTCTTGGGACATTCTCAGCGGCTTTCAATTACCATTGACCACGGTATACTTCTGGCAGGCTCCTGCGGGAGTTGGGTATTGGGGGCCACTGCGCTCAGTGTTTCCGGTCCTACTCTCGGGCACATATTCCAGATGGTGCAGTGGGGGACACTTGCTGCTCTAAGAGGGGAACTGGGACATCTTGTGTCCTCATGGAGCTATTTGTCCCCCACTTTGTTTAACCTCTACATTGAAACTGCTGGGAGAGATCATCCGGAAACACGGTTGCGGTGTTATCAGTATGCTGAGACAACCCAAATATGCTCTCTGTAGTCTCCGACTGATTGCAGTGACTAAGGGATGGAGTTCTCTCATCTGAATGACTGCCTTGAAGTCGGTAATGGGGGCTGGATGAGGGCAAAAAAACTCAATTGAATCCAGAGGAAAACGGAAAGTACTCATGATAGGTTCCCCAGGCCCGAGGAAGAAAAATTTACAACCTGTCTGTGAATGGGGTCCACACTTCCCCGAAGACGAAGTTCACCGTATAGGAACTTTATCGCACTGTGTTCTTTCCACGCGTTCTGAGATGGAACGATAAGGAAGAAGGGAAGAGTGAGGAAAGACGTGGGGGACGGATTTTTAACCGCACTTTTTTTGAACATTTTCAAACCGTGTATGCTTGAATCCATGTATAAAAAATCCATGTATAAGAAGGGCCAACTGTAATCAGTCTGAAGAAAGAGGAATTAACCAGTGAACATCAGTTATGTAAGTGGCAAATTAAACTGGGTATTTTCTAACAAAACTGAGAAATGAAATTTAACTTATTACTTTTTACAAAAGTGATAAGATTTAAATGGGAATTTGAGATTTAAAAAATGCCCTAATGTAGTTATCAAATTATTAATCAATTAAAATACAGATAGTGCAAAAAAGACAGCAAATTTTGCATTTCTCAATTAGTTCTTTAGTCATAGTGTACGTATCTTGGATTTTTTAAAATCCTGATTTTTGTTACTCCCTCAAGATAGTGGAATTATCATATTTAGATCACAAGATCCAAACGACTTGTTTTAGTACATTATTAGTTTATGATAGATTAGATAATAACAGTATCAAAATTAAAAGATTTTAAACCAAAAAATAGTAAGTACAGCTTAGTAAGTATAGTAAATAATAAGGAGTAATCTTTACTTCTAGATGAACTTTTGGTGCTTTTCATCAGACAGAGAATCCACATCTGTCCCAGAAAACTGTATTTTGAAGCTCTTAACCCTGAGACTTTTGCTGGGATGCATATGGGAATAAGTAAGCTTAAGAATGAAACAAATTTTATCTGTTTTCTCCTCTCCCAAACTCAAAAGAGAGACAAAATAAGGAAGCAGAAGTAAAATAATAAGGTATTTTTTACTTTTTGTTTGTATGGCTTGTAAGTGCAGGTTTTTTACTCTTCTTTGTTGTCCTCCTCTCCTTTCCCCCAAACTGGGACTTCATGCAATTTAACTTAAATAGCAATTGAACAAAAGTTCAATAGTTATCCCACCCCTTCTAACATAAACACAAATTAGATTTTCTAGCTTATTAATTATTCCTACAAAATTTAATACCACTCTTGTGGTGGTGGTGGTGGTAGTTGTGAATCTGCTCTGGGGTTTAGTTCAGACTTTACAGGAGATAACACTATCCCACCAAAGTAGTTTCAGCATCGTGGATAACTCCATTAAATTTCATACTAAAACTCAGAGTGGATCCACCACCCCATTATTATAGAAACCACCAGCCACAATTATCATGTTGGCATTTTGTTTAGTCTACATTTTGAAGTGCACTAATGTGTCTGGTCTGGAGCTGGCATAAATAGTTTACTTCCTACTTCTTGTAGTAGAGGGATATTATTCATTAAACCAGTGTGAAATCAGAAGATGAACTCTTTGCTTCCTTGAGTCCCTGTAGTGGGAGAAGGGTAGGACATAAGTGAATAAAATAAAATAAATAATACATAAATATTGTCAGACAAGTCTATCAAAGCTTTGTGAATGGTGGTCCATCTGCCTTTGAGATCTGATGTTTGTCATCCTTTGGACTGAGAGCGATTGGCCATGCTGATTGAGATTCTGAGCTCTGAAGTCCAAAAGTATAATATTTCCAAATTTCTTTGCTTACAAACATTCTCCTGCATGATTAATCAAGGACAGCTTCTTTATCTAACAAGAGATTTGCATTGATTAAAATAAGGTAGCCCAAACATCACAGACCTACTATTTTCCACTAACAAGTGTATGAGTATGAATGTAATTCCAGCATGGTCATTTGTCTAGTAATCCTAAACACACCATCTGCTTGAATCAAACTGGGCAAGTCTGAAATCCCACATACTTACAAAGGGGGACAAAGGCAACAATTTTTATGTTTTTTAATTCTGAAAGAGGAGGAGTAAGAGCTGACATGATAGAGGTTTATATCACTATAAAATGAGTTAGGAGCATAGTTCAAACCCCAGATTTCATCCTTTTTTATAAGGCTAGAATCTGACTCCACCCTAAAAAAATTAATTTCTGAAGATTCAGGACATTATTCACAGGATTCTGATCTGCAAATATAACAGATCTGCAAATAGACACTGACTTTTAATATAAGATTGATATACAAATGAACATGTTAAAAGGAAATAAAGTTTATACATTCAATAACTAGTCCTTGACAAAATATTATTTGATGTCCCCAGATTAAAGAAGATACAGAATGATTCTTCACTCTTCATGAATATTTATGTCTACAGTGTGAAAATGTCTACATTGTACAATAGCCATTAGTGGAGATGTGAGTTAAAATAGTTCTTCTTGGGCTGATTTTGAATCATAGAGAGACCACAGGGTCCATCCAGTACTAGAATAAATTTCCAGTAAAAAAAGAATTTAATTATGTTTGATTTGTAGTTATTGCCCCAGACACTAAACATATTTAGGATTTTCCACCTCTGACATTTCACAGATGAAAACCAGGACACACATGTTCAAGCAACGTCAGAGTGTGGTCAAGATGGCAAAGGTTTTAAAGAGGAAAAACACACATCTAGGATAGGCTGCAGCAGTTTGCTTTTGCCTGGTCCTAATTGTGAAGGTAAATTTCTGCTCCCTCCTCTCTTCTGTCCCCTTCTGAGTTAATTGAGTACAAACTACTTTTACACTTTGTTTGCAACAGTTAAGGTAAGCTGAGGACCAAGAGGGAAAGTGGGAGGAGTAAAAAAAAAAGGATCATTTGAAAAACAGCTGAAAATGTGGGTTGAGAGAGGATTAATTGGGACTGTCCCTGCCCAGTTGGGACAGTTGGAGGATTTGGATTTAGGCTTATCCAGAAGAGTCAGTATGTGGTAATGATGTAAGTTTTTGGTGCTTTCACAAGGGGGTTGCACAAATGTATAGATAGATCAGTGACTCTTAGTCATGAAAGCTAAAGAGCACATCACTACATTCAGCATTTTTTCTTATTCAGAAAAGTGTCTTGTATGCACTAGGTGCTGTATAAAAATAGAAAGAACAAGTCCCTGCCTGCAGGCACACAATATAAGAAATAAAACCCATGGGACTAAAGGTGAGGGGAGTTGGAGGCAAAACATGTGCCAGCTGGGTGAGACAGGTCAAGAAGGAAAAAGAGTCAAGATATGCAGTAACTGAGCAAGAATAGTAAGATTTTTGAATAGTCAATATTTATTAGAAACTTTTGTATCAGAAAGCAGTATTTTATTCTTCCAGTTAATTCTACATTCTCAAAATGGCTAACAACAAATGACTCAATAAAATTACAACCAATATATAAGCAAAACGCAATGAGAGAGAAACAGATAAAATGAATACCTGTGCATGGGATGAAAATGGCACTAAAATAACAAGTGTTCATTTCAGTAAAAGATAGTCAAGAAGAAATACAAGAGAAGACAAGTATGTCTTAAAACCCATTGGAAGTAATAAATTTTTGTTGATTTATTTGTTGATTTATTATTTCACATGTATCCAGCCTTGTCTCCAAGACACTCAGGACAAGTAAAGAAATAGAAAAACAATAAAGGTAACCAAGGGGGAAGGGGGGGAGAGGGGGCATTGATACATGATTGGCAGTTGTGCAACTGCCACAGGAGTGACGTCCTGCAGATGGGGACTTGTAAGACTGCCAGGTCATTGATGGGGTTCCCCAGTCAATGAAAAGGGATGGATTGGGGACAGGGCAGCTGTGGGTCAGAGGTAGTGTTGTGCAGTGAGCATCGCCAAAAGCTGCTCGCTCACCCAGTGTAACCAAGGTTTAAAAGTTGGGTGTAGTAATGTCTTCAGAGACACAAAGCAGGCTCAGACCCAAAGAGTCTAGTGTCAAAGCTCCACCACTGTGCTTGTGCTTTTTTATGGGAATGGGGCAGAGGTTGATCCCCATTTCCCACTTCTTCTCCAAGTGCACAACAGCAGCAGAAGGGCTCATGGGCACAGTTCAGTTTCTCTGGTCACTGATCAGTTTTGTGGGCACATCTGGGCTGCCTGGGTTCCTCTGGAAGATGCCCAGGTGCACCCCTAAAGCCAAACAGTGGCTGAGGGGACTGAGTTGTGCCTGTGACCCCCCCCCACCTGCTGCTGTACACCCAGGGTGAGGGGCATTTTTCAAGGAGGCACACTGTTGTGACTTTTGTCAGCAGCTCTGTTCCTTCCTGGAGAAGCTGAACCTAAAAGGTGTTGGTGGAAGACGTCTGTTTGACCATTGATCACTGTAATCCCTTCACAGCAAATCAAGGCAAAATTGTGGAGCAACTTACCATCCTCATCGGATTCATTTATATATATTATACACACACACACACACACACAATAAGCACCACATACACGCTCATATTTCATTTTACAAAAACAAGATTGGTATTTTTTTTAAAGCTTCAAAAATGCTATGGGGATGAAGGCTGCCTGGTTGGCAAAAAAGTGCATAGGTCATGTTATGGGTGCAAGACAATACACATACGCCACAGATGGCCTTTTCCCAAGTCAATAAAACCTGCAGAACTGGAAAATGCAGAATATTAAAACATACACTCTCTGTCAACTCTGTTGGGACAGACTCACAGCCAATTCAGGGGTATCTAGTGAAACAAACCAGAGGAAAGTTTGGGAGATCTGTTTTCAAAGTGGTGGTAGAGGAGCAGAATAATAGAATAGTGACAAGAAAGGAGATTTGAGCCAGATTGCATATCTATGGATTCTTCAGTGGCATTTAGGATGTGAAAGAGGGACTTGTTAGTAAGAATGAAGCAGTTTAGCTGAAAGCAGCCAGCCTCCTCCATTTAATCAATTGCATTTACAGTCATTTCTTTATTCTTTAAAAATTAAAATATTTTTATCCCACCCCATACCAAAAGATCTCAGGGTTGTTTACAACTAGCATTAAGATAGGTCAACAATTTAAAAACAGAAAAATAATTTAAATAAGCTAAAATGTATTTAACAACATGGCAAGTTTAATAATAATAATAATAAATTTTATTTCTACCCCGCCCTTCCATAGGTATGATCAAGGCGGCTTACAAAATTTAAAACATTACAATACAAGATAAAAATTCAATATAAAAGTTAAAAACATTACTACAGAAACAGGAACAGGAAATCAATAAAATACACATGTCAAGGGCAAAGAGAAGGAAAAATTAATTTACAATGGACCGGGGTCAAAAGGGAGAAATAAGGGGCAGGAAAATAAACAATTTAACTAAGGTGGGAAGGCCAACTGAAATAAATACGTCTTCAGATTTTTCTTGAAGCTAACTAGTGAGGCGGCGGAGCGAAGCTCTACGGGGAGCTTGTTCCAAAGTGAAGGGGCAGCGATGGCAAAAGCCCTCTGTGAGGTCCGTGCAAAGTTTGACCTAGGGACCTCCAACAAATTTGTCCCGGATGTTCTGAGTGTGCGGGGCGGATTATATGGGGAGAGGCGGTCCTCCAAGTACCCTGGGCCCAAGCCATTTAGGGCTTTATAGGTCAAAACCAACACCTTGTATTGAGCTCGGAAGCGAATAGGCAGCCAGTGAAGGTCTTTTAAAATAGGTGTTATATGGTCCAACCTGGAACTGCCAGAGACCAGTCTAGCTGCCATGTTCTGCACCAATTGCAGCTTCCGGGTTTGGTACAAGGGTTGCCCCATGTAGAGCGCATTGCAGAAATCCAATCGAGAGGTTACCAAAGTATGTACAACAGATTCAAGGTCCTTACGGTCCAGGTAGGGACGCAGCTGGCGTATCAGCTGAAGCTGATAACAAGCACTCCTGACCGTCGTATCCACCTGAGAAGTCAGCTGGAGCGACGAATCAAGGAGCACTCCCAAGCTGTGCACCGAGTCCTTCGGGGGAGCGTGACCCCATTCACGCTCCCCCTGATTGTTTTTTTAAAATCAAGATTTAAATGTATTTAAAAATATAACAGTATTTGGGTTGAATTAATGGGGCTCAAAGGCCTTAATGGACAGGCAAGTTTTAAACTGGAGCTTAAATGAACTGAGTGTTGGTGCAGTCGGGCTTCCAGAGGGAGGACGTTCCACAATTAGAGTGCCACAGCTGAGAAGCCTCTCTCCCATGCCCCATGTCATTACAAGCACCTTGAATTCAGACCAGAAATGTATGGACAGACAGAGCTGCCTACCTGATATCCCAGCCAGCAGTTGAGCTGCTGCATTTTGCACTAGCTGCAACATTTATTGATTTATTTAGAGTATTACAGCTACAAAGGTTCTTAGAGTATTTTACAGATTGCTAATTTGACAGTTACTTGCACTCATGTTTACAATCTAAAAGGATATGACACAAAAAGCGAAGGGAATAGCACTGGGGAAGGGAATCAAGTCCAGCAGATATTGCCAGTTCTTATCTCCCTCCAAGGCCAGGGTGGTGGCAGTTAAGATGGAGGAGGGCCCTTATATCTACCTCTGGGACTAGGCATGGTGGAGCTGTGTCTGCCTCTCCTTTTCTTCCTCCCAGGCCTGGCTGGTGGCAGCTCCACATAGAGTACATAACAGTATTCTAATTGGGATTTGTTGAGTATGGCCATGACTGTAGATGACACATAATGGTGGCAGGATTCTTGAGGTTGGGGAGGCTCTCCTAGTCGCAAGTAAGGTGGTATAGACTGGTGCAATTTCATAGTTTGCTGGGTAGAAAGAGTAGTTATTTGCAAAAAGAGATTTAAATTTAAAAGGGTTTGGCTGAGATCCTACATCAGGTTTACATAGAGTACACCTTTGCACTAACTGTATGGAACAATCCTCATGTTGAGTGGCAACACTGCATAACTGAATAAATACACCAACATGCAACTGAAAGCACAAACAAATATGCAATGTGCCTCCATATAAAATGGTGCATCAAATGCAACTCCATTTCTGCATAAAATGTCCAACTAGATCCATAGGGTAAGATATGCATACATGAAACACTGACAGAATTCTGGTCCTTATGTTCATTGCTGGTTTGAAATGCCACAGCATTTTGTGCCATAAAGAAGTCTGCAGTATTCATGTCAGGTTGTTGGGGGGTAGGTGGGTGGTGCAAAATCAGATAGTGCTGCTGTTATTCTCCCAAATTTGGCTTCTTTCACAATCACTTTTTTACAATCACAAAAACACCTGTCTTTAACAGCCAAGCTCTTTCATTCATTCTTTTTTAAAATTTTGAAAAAAAAAAAAAAAAAAAAACCTTGGGGAAAAAACTGTGAACCCCCTGGATTGTGCCATTTCCTGACAGAAACCATTTTATTTTGATATCTTATGCTGCAGCAGTAACAGCAATCCCAACAATAGTGACATGGCATGAAAATGTTGAACATAAAAACAAAATGACATTGTCCTATTTCACTGTGTGCTGGGCTTTTCACTGGTGCCATTAGGGCTGAACTTTGGGGTATAAGCCATGAGCTGTAGCCAAGTAAAACAAGCCAAGAACCATCTTCTCCACCTGCAACTGTCTACTCATCTTGAAGAATGTATACATACCTTCCAACATTTCAAAGATGGAAATTGGGACATCTGTGGCCAAGCAATATCAGAATGAGACCAAGATGTTATTAATGAAGAAGAACACATAGGCCCCATTCCCACTATAAAAAGCTCCGGATCCTGATCGAGCCTTATGTCCATAGTTTCCACTGGAAATCGATCCTGATCCTCATGTGATCGATTCCAATGGAAAAAAACTGGAGCAAATGCAAAAAGCCCGGGGTATTTTGGTAGCTGGGTTTTCGAGGTTTTTCCCCAAGGAATCGATTCTGATGCGATTCCAACAGGTGGGAATGCCGTCAGAATCGATTCTGTTTCTGCGGGAGGGACAAGTGGCAGAGAGCGGTCACCATCTTTCTCCAGAAACACCCTCGGTGCTGGGTTTTTTTTAGCAATCTAGCAATTTTTCGATAAGAGGGTTTTAAAAAAAAAGGGGGGGGTCCATCCACCTCCTCCTCCTCCTGTCGAGTCCCCTGGCCTTGCCTCCATCTCCTTCAGTCTCATCCTCCTTCTGGTCCACCACCTCCTTCTCCACTTCTACCACCCTCTCTCTGCTACCTTCCCTGGCCTCTGTGCTCCCTCCTCTTCTTTGCCTGCTCCGCTGCCACCCCCGACGCCCTGGGGAAGGCATTCACAACACACACCCACTCCTCAAGTGTTGGAAACCCTCCAGGGTGAGCCACTCCACCGTCCGCCACCCGTGGATGAAGAGGGCACATTGTAGGGCCGCTCCTTGGTCCGTGAGTTGCCCGGGTCCTTCCCCCATCCCTCCATCTGCATCCATCAGGTCCAGTGTGCCTGAGGGGGCCCAGGGGGAGGGCTGGCCACCGTGGCCCGAAATGCAGGGCCTGCCACTGGAGCGGCCTCCAGAGCAGCGAGGGGAGTTGCCCTGGCAAAGCTCACTGGTACAAAGGGGTTGGGGGGCAACTAGCTGAAGGGCTGCTCCACCTTCCCCAGCCCCAATAGGAACGACAAGGTTTCCAATGGATAAAAATCGATTCCAACAGGATCCCTTTTCATAGTAAGAATGAGGGGCCTTTTGGAATCAATTTCTATAGCGAGGTGGAGCCAAATTGGAACGCTGTGAATGGGCCCATAGGCTAGAAGATGCTGCAGCAGTTTGCTTTTGCCTGAGACTACAGGGAAGGGCAAAATTCCACCCCTTCCTCTCCCCCTATATCTAGTTAACTGAGTCAAAAAAAAGTTCAGTTTGTAGCGACTGAAGTAACATAAGGACAAAACTGGGAAGTGGGAGGACAGAGAAAATGGGAGATTTTAAAAACAGCTTAAAAAGTGGGAAAACTGAGGCTTCACTGGGACTGTGCCTGCCAATTCTGGACAGGGAATGAATATAGGATGTGTAAACATAAGCAAACTACAGTATCATCAAAACAGGATGCAATGAGCTATATATACCACTAGATGACTTAGTAATTCTGGATAGGGTCTTCTCTTCTATCTATGTGTGTGTGTGTTTGTGCCTTCAAGTTGCCAGTCAACTTACGCAGACCCCATGAATTTCATATGGTTTTCTTAGGCAAGGAATACTCAGAGGTTATTTTGCCAGTTCCTTCCTTCCATGCCTTCCCCTTATTCTTGTTTTGTAAGTCAGCCTCTTGTACAGAGGGATTTATGCTCTAACACAAAAGAAAAATGTAAACCACTAAAGCTTCCCCCCCCCCCAAAAAACACAGGATAAAAACAAAACAATGAACAGAGGGTACACAAAAATGAAAAAGAGACCTGCGAAGTGGTCAGGCTGTGAGTCGAAGATACCTGAGGTAGAGAGAAAGAACAGTTTAAAAAGAAAAAAATCAAAGGGAGGAA
Organism: Sceloporus undulatus; assembly: GCF_019175285.1. Taxonomy (NCBI): domain Eukaryota; kingdom Metazoa; phylum Chordata; class Lepidosauria; order Squamata; family Phrynosomatidae; genus Sceloporus; species Sceloporus undulatus. Next base: position 19,397,692 of record NC_056525.1, on the reverse strand, counting down.
AAGGAGATAAATACTGGTTTCTTTTATTACTTCCATTAATAATATATATTTTAAATTTCACAGTGGGAGAAGGCATCACTAACAAAACTGATGGATAAAATCGGTCCATCTGTGAAGCAGAAAAGTTCAGCTGATTTTTAACAGACAATGCTTTCACAGTCTTCAATCTGCTTTCGAATCATGAAGTCTTGAAACTCTCTCCTTTTAAAGCTGCAATTCTCAGCAGCCTGAAGAGTAATACAGTAGCTCATGATGTGAACGGTGGCTCTGAACTTTACAAAAATTAACTTTGTATTCTTATTTATGCAAGCCTGAGTGGCAAACAACTTTCTTTGAAAGTTTGACTAACTGTTTAAACCCCTTGCAGTGGACCCCATAGAACCCAAAAAATGAAACAAAAATAGTGCCCAAAGTGGAGCCAGTGATAAATCAATGCTGCAAACCGAATCAAAATGGTTTAAGTCATTTGTAAATTTGAATCAAAAGTTAAAAAGCAAGGATACAACATATTCTATTCAGAAACCAGCATATAGACAGTCTCTCGGAGTTTCATGTATCCCACAAAGCACCAGCACAGGAGTTGCTTGCAGAAATCTTGTTGCTTAGCTGTTATAATGCCTTAATTCAAGGTAAGAAGGGTCTAATTCTTATCCCTGGCAAACACATCTTCTCTCTAAACTGTATTGATAAGAATTCCTCAGGATTCCTCATCCACGGGGCCAAACCTATAATTCATAGGAGTTAAATCCCTTCTTCTAGAATATGACTGCCAGCTCAAGAAGATTGAATGGATTATCCCTGCTTGGGAAGGATTGCAGCTCTTTATCATGTTATGGTTTCTCTAATTTTTGTTTGAAGTGTGTGGTAACTAAGGCGCGCTACAGACGGGCACCCAAGTATGTACTGTTTACGTATTAGGGTTCCCTGAGGGCGTCTCTTTTAGACGTCCGCAACCCTAGTAAGTACAGAGTACGTGCAAAATGGCAGCGCCCTGGTCACAGGGGTGCCGCCATTTTGACGTAATGGATGCCTAGTGTCCGCACGTCGCAGTGCCCAGGTGACATCACAAGTGCGCCAATGGCACATTGCGGCATCACTGGCGCACCGCAAAAAAGAAGCCGCTTTTTGTGGCTTCTTTTTCTTGCCGCCACCAAGCCGCACAGTATATCTGCTGCGGCTTGCCGGTGGCACAAATGGCACCGCCACCAGACCGTCCTTTAAGGACAGTCTGTAGTGCACATAAAAGGAAGCAAATTGCCCTTCCTTAGAGTCTTTGGCTGCAGCCACATGGTAGATTTAATGCAGCTGGACACTGCTTTGAATGTTGTGGCTCCATCATATGGAATCTTGGGATTTATAATTTGTTGTGGGACCAGAGCTCTCTGGCAGAGAAGACTAAATATTTCATTAAAACTACAGATCCCAGTATTCTATAGCATTGAGCCATGGCAGTTATAGCAGTGTTGATGCAACCTGAGTTAAGCCGCCACTGTATTCAGTATGCAGTCACAGACATGCCAATGTGTAAATGGTATATAAATCAATATCGGAACAGGAAGTGATAAATAAAAAAAAAACCACTACACTTGAAATGTTGAAAAGCACTTTCCCACACTCTGATAAATTAATGATTTTAAAAATAATAATAGGACTTGATAATCATATGAAGAGACAGCGTAGCATAGTGGTGTGGACTTTGGACACACAGAAGTTTATCACACAGGAAGAAAAGTGCCCAAATCCCATGCATAAACAGGATTTAAATCCTGGGGGGGGGGGGGGGGAATGCAAAAGTGGGATTGTTTTCACACACATCAGGTTCATTCAGCATTAATGTGAGATTAACCTATGCAGAAAGTGGGCAAAATCCCAAAAGGAAAAAACGGTGTCATTTTGTGACTTTCTGTATGGGTTAATGTCACATTAATGCTCAATGTGCCTGATGTCTTCTCTTTTGCAGGATTTTCCCAGATTTAAACCCCATTTTTGCATGGGATTTTCCCCCTTCCCTCCCATGTGATAAATTTCTATGCTGCCAGCTTGGCCATAGAAATCTACTAGGTGACTTTGGGCAAGTCACACTCTCTTAACCCACAGGGAAATGGCAAACCCCCTCTGAACAAATTCTGCCAAGAAAACCCCATGATCAGGTTGCCGTAAGTCAGAAACGACTTGAAGGTACACAACAGCAACAGTGGTTATACATAATTACACAGATATAAAAACAGATGATGATTTAAAAAAAAAAAGGCGTAGCAATTTCATATGCTGTTACCCTGACGTATACTAGAGTGCTTTTCTTTTATCCCTCCTCCCTTCATTGTTTTATACTGACCTCTTTGGATGCGACAACAGCTAAACTAAAAACAGGTCAAGCTCCTGGCTTTGTTTGAGGATGACACGGAGCCACCGCTTTCAAAAAATAATTGTTCAATGGTCTTCCTCTCATCCCCTCTCATCCCCTTGCCAGTGATTTTCCCCACACTGTCGTGTGCCCCCCACTTTCCCTATAAGCTCATTTGCACATGCAATCTCCCCCATCTCCCCATGCACATAATCAGCAGCCCACCTTGGACAAAAAACACTCCAGGACTCTTGAAAGCAGCAAAAGTGCTCATCAAGCAAGGCCCGAGCAATCTCTTTCTCCCTGTGTGTGTGTGTGTGCACGCACACTTCTGCAGTGGTTGCTTGGCACAGAAGATGGGGCTGTCTGGCCGCAGCTATGAGGTAACGTCTGGCTTTTTTGCCAAGCTGCAGAACTAGTCAGACACTCCCAGGGAGAAGGATAGGGTGGAAGGAGGAGGTGTGTGGAATATAAGGGGGGGAAAAGTTAGGCAAGGAATAATCTTCCAGAAACTTCCTTACATTTATCTCTTGCCTCCTTTCTTCTTCTCTCTCTTTGTGTGAAGTTACATAACCACATTACCACATTACTCAGAACTCAAAGGATTTTCTCAGCTGCTTCCGATTTTGGAAAGTAATTTCATGAAAATGATCCCCCCCCCCTTGCAAAAAAGTCTTTAAACAAGCCAAATCAAAATGCATAAATAAATGGATGAAAAAAGCATAATAAATGGATAAATCAATGCATCAATCAATCAATCAATCAATCAATCTTCTGCTTTCTCTCTCATACACACATACACACACAATGCAGTTTCAGCATCAATTGTCTATTTCTAGGAGCTATTTTTGGAATAGAGGGATAAAAATACAAGCCGGCAGAACTAACCTGTGTCTGCAGCAGCATCTTCTCTCTCTTTTTCGTTCTCTCTCTCAATCTCTTTCTGCTTTCCTCAAAGCTACCAGGTAGAACAACTGTTTCTTCTATCATAGCAACCCCATTTTCTTTATAAAGATATTAATATAGTAATTGCATTTTTCCTCCCACCTTGGTGGACACTTACAGCTCAGGTCTTTCTCATTTATTCAGTGGAGCATCATTCATAGATGTAGATTTTGTTCTGGGGTATGTGTGAATGAGGCAGATTTTGAGCGGTTTGTTTACTTACTTGTTCGTTCATTCTCTACTGAAGGGTGAGGAAGATTAAGCTGAACTTATATTTGGGGATTTTGGTTTCGGCAATCAAATAGTAGGATCTCTCCATATAGTTAAAAGTCTGCACTCATGTGAAGAGGCTAGTTTTCAAGAGGAAAAGACTTTCTAAAACCTGGTGGGTAGAAACATCTATTCTTAAGGTATGGTCAACCAATGAGACATTGTGTTGGTGATGTAATGGCTCTAATGTTATGCTTCGTTGGCTGGAAGGTATAGTTGCTTCGGTTTGGAATAGAACATAGGTGAGAAACATAAATTTTGCCAGTATCAATTGTGCAAAATGTCTCTTTAACAAAATGTCTGTAAAAAGGATGAACATCATTCTCCAGCAATCTATTCTTCTGAACACACACACACACGCTTGCTCTCCAAATGGAAAAAAAAGTATTCCAGTTTCTAAAGCACTTCCTCTAAGAAACAGAACTTACTGTGCAATTGTATCCATGCCTACTCAGATGTCAATCCCATGGAGCTCACTCCCAGAAAACTGGATAGCAACTGTAGATAATCTGGCTTCTAGCTTGTCTCTAATTCTAAGTACAGTATCGCATCAGATGTATCATATGTGGCTACAGAAAAATGGCTGCTCCAGTTAAAGAATCATAGGAGTGCTTCTTTAGATAAGGTGCATCTCCTATGACCTCCAAAACATCAATTTTAGAATTCTATGAAGAGAATTATTGTTGTTGTTGTTGTTGTTGTTGTTTTGTACTTTCAAGTCATTTCCAACTTGGGGCAACTTTAAATTGAACCTATTGCATGGTTTTTTAAAGTTGAGAATGTGTATGACTTGCCAAAAGTCACTCAGTAGGTTGCCTGTGACCAAGTGGCGGTTTGAACCCTGCTCCCCAGAGTCATAGTCCAGTCCTCAAATCATTGCACCGCACTGGCTCCTATAAAGAGAGTTTATAGTTGTTGTAGTGTGCCTTCAAGTTGTTTCTGACTTATGGTGACCCTAAGTCAACCCTATTATGGGGTTTTCTTGGCAAGTTTCTTCAGAGGGAGTTTGCCATTGTCATCCTCTGAGGCTGAGAAAGTGTGACTTGCTCAAAGTCACCCATTCGGGTTGTCCATGGCCAAGTGGGGATTTGAAACCTGGTCACCAGTCATAGCCCAACACTCAAGCTTCTACACCTCGCTGGCTGCTATAAAGAGAGTAATGTACTTGTGTTATTAGCTCAACATGAAACTCAGCATCATCATTGTTCTATTTGACTTCAATGGTGCAAAATTTCATACCAGACTGCTAACAATGCTACATGAACAAGGAATTAAAAACTGCCATGTTTATATTTTTCATTCTAGTATGCAGACAGACACATCCTATTTCTTTTAAAACCTTGGGGTCCTTTCTTCTTGCTCACTAGAGAAGGCAATTCTTCATTGGCCTGTAAAGTTCTGAGTAGCGGCTCAAAAGCTGTTTAAATTTTCTTGCCCATTGAAGCCTATAGCACCAACTGCTAGCAGAATTACCTTGTGCATGCTCATTATCTGAACATGAATGCTGTCAGCAATGATTTTCAGGGCTTTATGTTGCAGAGGGAATATGGTGGATTCTACACACAATACCTTGTTCTATAATAATGAAGTCTGTTTTAGGCTTGCCATATTATTAGGCTTGATTTTATCCACACATATTTTTTCCAATATCACCCAGTGCCTGTGTGCACTATTAGCTGGCCTGAATTCCAAGTTTCCATTTTTTTTAAAAAATGCCAGGCTGGAATCCTATATGGAAGTTATATCTTCATAAGTGGACTTACGTATGCAAGTATTAAAACTGGACAGTTTTCTAATCTCCATATCCAGTAAAGGGCTTCTGTTACATAGCAGTGCAAGCAAAGGGCCCAATGTACATTCCATATTGATGTGAATCATATACTGATGAGCATTAGTCCTAATGCACATTGGGCACTGTTAGCAGTTAAGTATCCTGTTATGCATCTTGTTGTTGTTCCCTGCCTTGATCCCTGGGGTAAGAAA
>NC_056525.1:19346280-19392140 GCF_019175285.1 Sceloporus undulatus | reverse complement strand
TTATTATTATTATTATTATTATTATTATTATTATTATTATTATTATTATTATTCAAAATATTTATACCCCATCTTACAAATTATTTAAAGTAAGTCAAAAAATTTAAAAACAGTAAAATAATTAAAATAAGCTAAAAAATATTTCACAACAATATGAGGTTTTGTTTTTTTTTAAAAAAACAAGATTTAAAAGTTTTTAAAACTATGTATAACAGTATTAGGGTTGGCAAAGTGCCCAATGCACATTCCATACTGATGCACACCATACACTGATGTGAAATAGTCCTGATGCACATTGGGCACTGTTACCAGTTAGGTATCCTGGCACGCATCTTCACAATTCACAAATAGAAGCTTTTTAAAATATATATCTATCTATCTCTGTTACTTAGACAAGTATACATAAAGTTGCAAACAAGATCCTGAAGTGTAAACTTACATAGTGGGCCATGTGTATCCACTGGGATTTGGTTTAAGGATCCCCCATGGATACCAAAATCCATGGATGTTCAAGTCCCATTATATACAATGGTGTAGTAAAATGTTCCCTAATATAAAATGGCAAAATCAAGGTCTGTTTTTGGGGAAATTTTGTGTGTGAATATATTTCAAATGATGGCTAGTTGATTTCATGGATGCAGAATACATGGATATGGAGGTCTGACTGTCTCACTCAATACTTAAGTTAGGTTGGTCCATGCCATTGCATTTCCCATTTCTATGTATGGCTGTGAAAGCTGAACAGTGAAGAAAGCTGACAGGAAGAAAACCAACTCATTTGAAATGAAGTGCTGGAGAACAGTTCAGAGAATACTGTGGACTGCTAAAAAGACAAATAAATGGGTCATAGAGAAAACCACATCTGAACTTTCCCTAGAAGCCAAGATTACTAACCAGAGGCTGATATATTTTGGTCACATCATGAGAAGATTTGTCTCACTAGCAAAGATGATAATGCTAGGTAAGGTAGAAAGCAGTAGGAAAAGAGGAAGGCTCTGTTAGAGGTCAATAGATTCAATCAAGATAGCCACAGCCCTTAGTCTGCAAGACATGAGCAGGGCTGCTGAGGACAATGTAACGTAGAGGTCTCTCATTCATGGGGTCACCATAACTTGAAGTAGACTTGAAGACAGCTAACAACAAAAAGTTACTGAATGGCCAACTGTTGGGGATGCTTTGATTGTGAGTTCCTGCATGGCAGGAGGTTGGATTGGATGGCCCTTATGGTCTCTTCCAACTCTATGATACTATGATCCATTCAGGAAAAGTTGATACAGTAGGGCCTTTGGTATCTGCTGGAGTTTGGTTTTAGGATCCCCCCATGGATACCAAAATACATGGCTGCTCAAGTCCCATTAAATGCAGTGGTATAGTTACACAGTGTCCCTTATATAAAATGGCACAAACAAGGTTTGCTTTTTGGAATTTATATTTCAAGCCATGGATGGTTGAATCCTGGTCCCAGTTTCTAGTTGAGTTGAGAAATGGAACAAAAAATGTGAAGTCACTATTTGAGCAAATTGTTTTTTAAGAAGCAAGTTTGCTACTACTTTTCAGTGTATTTAGCCTATGAGTGAAATTTCACATTTACAATTCACATTTGTTTAGATTTATAATTGTATACTTGACCTACCCCTTTCCATTTCCATGGCTCAATGTTACTAATATGGAAGAAAATCTAACTTTTGGGGGGAAATCTGCCTGAGATCTGTTTGGAAGTGCTTCTTGCAAAATTGCACAAAAAAGTGATGGAGTCACAGGAATGAATGGAGAGGGGGGGATACAATAAAACAAAATACCAGTGCAAAGTAGAGCAAAGCTGCTAGCACCACAAGGTAGTTACTAGTATTTAAAGTGTCGTGGAGTCTATTGGTTAGTTAACTTGCTTTTCCTGATTGACATGGCAAGCAACCCGGTGTGGGGGTGGGGCTTCTGGGGAAGGGCCAAAAGGGCCCGCCCTCTCACCTTGCTGCCATGCACTGCTCTACTCATAAGTAGAATGGTGCATGGCACGGAGGGTGTGTGTGTGCACACTCCCTTGCTGCCGTGCATCATTCCACTCATGAATGGTACAGCATGGCAGGGAAGGGGGTGTCAGCCTTTGGCAATGTAAAATTAAGATCTAGTGAACTGCACAGTCATAATGTGTGTGTGGTATGTGTGACAAGGCCAGGACATATAGATAAATGTCCTTGAGGTGGCCAGACACCAAAATGTGTATTGTATACTTCACCTGTGATATGTATGTCTCAGCACTATGAGGTAATGTATTATGCCATGGACTGGAAGAGTTGCATCAGCCTAGGGTATATATTACTGTGTCTATTAGAAACCATGTATGGGTTATCGTAGTATGGGTTATCGTAGAGTTATTATCATTGAGTGGTGTGAATACTGGGGTTACTGTGAGAGTTATTGTAAACTATTGTGAGTATTGAGAGGAACTCTGTCTGTTTATTCAGTTCCTTCTACTGTATATAGTATCTCCTATCACCTATAAATAAATATCTTCACCATGAGCAGTCTGATCCTGCTTCCTGATTTCATCTTGGTATCTTTAGCTTTGGCTGAGATACTGGAATCATGTTCACGTCTGTTCACAGTGTGACAGGGGGTCCACTCAGCTGGATGTCCCCCTTCTTCTGGAGTGTCGTACCCCCCCGCACCCTCTAGTCACACCACTGAGAGGAAGGAGCAGCAACAGAAAGAGTGGATGGGAAAAGAGGGTGGCCCCACCTATTGTTGGCTTAGGCCATGTTCTTACTTCCATTCAAACCTCTTACTTCCATTCAAACACCCTAGGAACAAAAGAGATTATCAGATGGGGAAAGGACATCCTTGACCTTTCCTTGTCCCATCCTTCCCATTTGATGGTGGGAAGAACTTTCACATGACATTGTGCCTATTCGGACATAGTCCCATCTAGGAAGCGCGATTCACTGTGATTGTGTGAAAGACTTTCATATGACGTCGTGCTGATCCTGTCATTGTCCTGTCATTTAAGTGGAAATGTCCTGGCATTTTGTATTAACAGGAGTTTGTTCTAATACAGTTCCACTTCAATGGCAGAATAATGTCAGGATCAGTGCAGCATTGTGAAAGGCTTTTGTACCATCACAGTCACAGACAAGATAAGGATAGGAAAGAGATCCCAACCCTATCCTGTCCCTGCCTGACAATCTCCAAAGCCTTTACCCCTGACATTTCATGTATGGAGCAAATGGGATGGGGGCAATTTTTCATTTGACTTTAAAGATGCATTGATCAGAAGTATAGTGAAATTAGGACTTGCCAGGGTCAGAGTACCAGTACTTTAATTTTTTTCCAAAAACAATATATTATAATATATAGAATGAAAACCAGGGAATAAAACCAAGATTGAATAGCCATGAAACAATTCAACTAGATTTTAAATATGCACAGAAGTCCACAATCATTTAAGTCAAAAAGTCAAGACATGGTCACTGGCCCGTGAAAGCTTAGGTGAAGAGCTGGATTTTAATTTGTTGCCCAAATGAGGCCAGTGTTGCTGCCAAGTGGGCCTCCAAAGGGAGAGCATTCAGAACTGTGACACCACAGCAGAGAAGGCCTCCTTCCTTGTCACCACAAAATGAATTGCCTTAGATGTTTCTGCAAAAAACCACACAACACCAACTTGGAAGAAAGGCCACAACTTTATTAGCAAGCCATTGGTATGGGTTGGCACAAAGCATAAGGTCAGGATCTGCGAAATCAAACAACCCGCTGTTGTCTGATTAACCAACCTGGCACCCACCAGGCGCTTGGGATGACCTAGGGGCTAAGGAACACAAATTGACCGCAAACCATGCCATGCGTTCACATATTCACTAAGCCCCTAGTCACCGGGAGGCGCACCCGCGTTATGGCCCCCGCAATGGCCATACGCCTGCCCAATTCGCCCCCCGGGTACCTAGTGACTCCCAGACCAGAGCACCATGGCCCTGGTACCTACACCGTGCCGATCCTGGCCTATGCTGCCACCCAAAGTTGTGACAAAAAACCCACAAGACAGCGGTGGGTGGGCGGGGGAAGCTACTCCAGTCTTCCTCCCTTCCAGCTTGGCTCCGCTCCGTGTGAAGCCAAGCGCCGACTGAGGGGACAGGGCCGACAACGCGGCCTTATAAAGGCCTAGGCCCCGCCCCCTCCAACGTGCAGTGCGGGGCTCCTCCCCCAGGGCAGCCCAACCAATGAGCTGCCCTGGAGGACCGGAAGCCCCACACCACAAAGTCTGGCTCCCAGAGCGTCGCGGGGCGGAAGGGCCGCCCCTTCCGCCCCGCGCACCGAAAGGGAGCCGGGCAAGCCCCAGAGCATTCTGGGGCTTGTAGTTTTTTTGCCGATTCTTCGGCAAAAAGGCCTGCCCCGCAGCGGGGCGGCCTGTATTTGCTCTCACTGGTGGGACTTCCCGGGCATGTTTTCTTTAGAAAGGCAGGAATGCTGACATGGCCTGCCACCTCCCTCAGCTTTTCCTATTCCTTTCAGACTTATCTGCAATCTTCAAAGTAGCTGGAGCAGAAGTGGATTGACCTAGCAACAAAATTTTGTTGCAAATTGCCCTGGTCTCAAGTGGGCCCATTAACTTTATGAAAGACCTGCTTGTGGTGGAAATGGAAGCTGCTAGAATGGATTTAATGTCACGGATCAACACAGCTCCCAGTATTTTTCTCCTTGCCTAAGGAGACTGCCAAGATGAGTGCCAGCACTTCAGAATTCATCAGTATACAGTGGTACCCCGGGATACGAATGCGCCGCCTTACGAAATTTCCGGGTTACGAAAAAAATCAATTGACAAAAACTGTTCCGGGTTACGAAGGTTATTTCGGGTTACGAAAGAAATTTTGGTGCTTTTCGGCGCTTTTTCGCACCAAATCGCGGCTTTTTCCCATTAGCGCCTATGGGTTTTCGGCTTGCGAAAGCTTTTCGGGTTACGAACGCGGCGGCGGAACGAATTAAATTCGTAACCCGGGGTATCCCTGTACCACTGAATGAGAAATGGCTAGAATTGGTTTGTGGTGATTGAAACAAGTGAGCTCAGCATTCTTGGAGTGTGTGTCTGTGTGTCTCATATCCTCAAACTCTCCCAGTTTGAGAGGGACAGTCCTAATTAATGCTCTGTTGTCCTGCTTTTTCAGCTACCTTTAAAATGTCCCAGTTTCTCTCTGCTCCTCCTACTTTCCCCCATAGTCATTGGCTTACTTCAGTTGATGCAAAAACTGAGTTCAAAGAGCAAACGTAGTTTCCACTCAATTAAATCAGGAAGTGGAATGAAAAGAAGGGTAACATTTCCCTCTTCCCAGTAGCCACAGGCAAAAGCCAAGTGCTGCAGCCTCTTCTAGCTTCTTTGTTCTTCCTTATAAATAACATGTGCTAACTTGACCATACTCTGATGTTAATTGGTCACACGTGTAGGTTTCCATCTGAAAAACATTGGAGAGTATATTGTGTCTGTGTCTGCCTACCAGGACTTGCACAAGACTGTGGGTCTTCAGCCATAGAATATAGAAAATGCAACAAAGTATGTAGAGAATATGATTGAAATTTACTGGAAAGTTCTCTAATATTGAAAAGTTATAGAAAGTTCTATGCTAGTGTGTATATACATGAGCCAGCAATTGCTCTGCCTTGTAGTTGCTTACTCTGACCTCTACCTGCACAAATAAAGCTTTGGGTTTCTGGTCCTCCTCCATGTCGTATTCCTGTGACTTCTGAGCAAGGATCCTCCAAAACATTTTCTTTCAACATGGGTTGCCACTTCACCACAGATAGGGGTTTGGCGGACTCTATATCCTCTCCCCACTCCATTCCAGAACCTTTGAGTCAGTTTTCTTTACTAGGCCAATCTTTCCTTATAGCTTATATAAGCTTTTAAAAATTTCACTCTACAGGATAGTAAATGTCAATTCAAGTGTTAATTATATTTTTATATTGGAATACAAATGTCGAGCATGTGAAGAACCTGGGTGTCCTTACAAAAAGTGGTAATGAAAAATTAAAAACAGCCAGCGTTCTCAAATCAATTTTCACATTTGAGAGCTATAAAGCCTCATTCCTTCCTTCCCCACCATCTCATTTTGTCAGCTTTATGCTTCTCTTGTCAAAAAGTGTGTCGCTTAATAATTTTCAAATCAAAAAGGAAGGGGGGGGGGAACAGCGAGAGGAACTGAAATGGGAAAAGAAAAAAAAAATAGAGCAAGCTGTATTAAGCCATGTGGATCTTGGGAATTGCAGAGAGCATGTATCTTTTATTTCACAAACCACGGGGAGAATAGCAAAGAAGATTCACCCCTATAATTGTGTGGATATTATCCTTCTGTGGCTATTAATGGCAGTTGTTTGCCGAGTGTTCCCTCCTTATAATTTTCACAGCTTGTTTGTGTCATAAATGAGACACAAATCCGGTGGCAGATGAACACCCTGGAGGTACCATATTTATCATAATATCAGACGATTCTCTCCGGAAATGCTTAAAGAAGAGCATTTGTGTTTATTTATTTATTGGCTCCAGTGCAGAATTCCATACGGTCTTCTAACCAAGTTCATTAAAACTAATGGGCAATGCTAAGTAAAAAACTTGCTGACTCCAGAGTTGGTGCCTCTCTCTCGCTCTCTTTCCAATTTCTTCTAAGGCATTCATTTCTAATTCCTAAAAAAAACTACTGACTTCATATTTTTAAGCTTCTCCAAACTCGGTATCAGATCCCAGGGGGCTCTAGCCCTCTTTTCCAAACCCCTGGCAGTGCATTTACTTTCTTCTGAGTTAACTACTAGACCTAATTAAACAGTACTGTCTCATCTGACTGGATGAGATTCTTACAGCCTGAATACAAATTAAAATTCCAGTTCTGTTAACATTCAGGTCAGTTAATCAGAATAAACCTCTTTTGGAAAGGAAGAAGAAGAAGAAGAAGAAGAAGAAGAAGAAACTTCTAAAAGACCAAAGTAATTTCAAAGTCAGCCATACTCATAAGTTGTTTCTAAGAAGGTGGTTGTACTATTCTCTGGTGTACTAGATTTTTAAGGAAGACGGCAAGAAAGAAAATGGAAACCCTTGTATATAAGTCTGATGCAGGGCCAGAGCCAAAAATGTAGCAATATAAGATTCTAGAGGGAAAAGGAAAGAGTTTAGGTACAAAGTAATGACAGATTGATCAGAAAGGGATATTCAAAATATATATTTTTAAATGTTCAAGGAGGTGGTCAAATTGATTCTGTATTCATGTTAAAGTTAAATCCAAAAGGGGCATCACCCATTTATTGAAAAAATAATCAGTTTGCTAATACAGTCATCTCTCCCAATTCACAGACTTGGAGTCTGTGGTCTCACTCATTTGCAGATCGCAAGTGGGGAGGGACATGTGTGTGCTTGAGGCATTTGTGCAGCTATGCACACAAAAGAGCACCACCACTGAAAACAATGGTGATACCAATATTGGCGTTCTTCTGGATTTCCGGGTTGGTGGTCCGGAATGGATTCCCTGTGAATCAGGAGGGGCGACTGTATTACACAACAGAAATCACTGTTTAGAACTTGGCAGACGTTGGAAAAAAATACTTCTTGGACTCTAATTCCCAAAGTGCCCAAGATAGGGGATTAGTGATTCCATACTCTGTATCATTGCACGATGAAAACTGGGACACATGTGGCCAAGCAATATCAGAGTGTGGTTTGTGCACATGTGGCTTCAAGTTCCCTGTCAATCTATGGAGACTCCATGAATTTTATAGGGTTTTTCTAGGCAAGGAATACTCAGTGATGGTTTTGCCAGATCCTTCCACTGAAATATAGCCTACAGCACATGGTATTCATTGACAGCCTCTCATCCAAGTGCTCACCAGAGCTGATCCTTGCTTAGCTTCCAAGATCTGATGGAATCTCTGCCTCTAGGTATTTAAGCCCTTTCAGAATGGTCAAAAGGGGGGTAATTAAGGAGGAAGAACACACAAGCTAGGAGAGGCTGCAGAAATTTGCTTTTGCCTGAGCCTACAGGGATGGGCAAGATTCCACCCCCTCCTCTCTTTTTCTCCCCAACCCTGGAGATTTATTGCACTCAATATACTGAGTGCAATAAATACTGCTGTTTTGAATGCACTTTGCAGCAGTTTAAGGAAGGAGCTTATTGCATGGACAAAAAACCTGACTACATCCAAACGGGATGAAGCCAGGATGCAGGTGGGAATTATCACACATAATTCATTGCCAATTCCACCAGGTTGGCTGCATCATGAGTTCCAGGTGTGTTTTGTAGGCTGCTTTTCAAAGCCAGGAGCTTTCTGGTTTTGGAAAGTGACCTCCGAAGTGTGCCTGGGACCTCAGATGCAGCCGGCCTTCACTCGCCCGGTGGAATCGGCAGTGAATTACATGCAATAATTCCCTCCTGCATCCCACAACTGGGTTGCATCCCATTGGAGTGCAGTTGGTTTTTTGTCCATGTGATAAGCTCCTAAACGGAGGATAAAGGGGGAAAGTAGGGGGAAGAGAGAGAAAATGAGACATTTTGAAAGCAGGTGAAAAAGTGGGATGTTGACAGATTAATGAGATCTTTCCCTGCCAAATCAGAACAGTTGAAAGGTGTAAGATTATCAGCCCCCCCCCTTCTCAACATCCAGCAGGGCTAGCCCAAAACATTTTGCTGCCTGAAGCAAATAACAAAGTGTCTGTCCCACACCTCATGGACAGAAACTGATCAGAGTGACAGCTGACAGGAGGCAGCTAGAGGAGTCACACTGGAATAGTACCTCTTTAAGAGCTCGTCTGATAAACACCAGTGTTTAATTCTTTTTGCTCCTGTAACAATTTTCTCATTGAAATTTATCTCCATTCCTCTAAATTAAACTGTTATCAGCCCTGTTGGGGAAGAAGAGAGGGATATTACAAGCATGATACTATAATGATAAAAACAAATTATGGTACTATATTTCCTATATTTATTGAGGAACCCTAAGCATAGTTACTTAGAAATAAATCCCAATAATCTCGAAGGGACTTACTCTCAAGTAAGTGGGCAGAGAGCTCATGCTCCCTGAATTAAAAACTACATGTCATTGTGACCCCGAAATATGAATCTTTCATCTTTCATAAATTCATCAGATAACATTAGACAAAACACTTCTAGACTTTTGCTCATTTCAGTCAACTACAATGTGATTATAATAATAGTGAGCAATATAATATTCTTGTAAGCAAGACCAGATTAACATACCCTCCAATTGCCCTGATTTGGCAAGGACTGTCCTGATTAATTTTCTGACATCTCATATATTCAGCAACTTCTAAAAGGTCCTGGTTTCTCTTTCTTTGGCATGGTACAGACTGCCAAAATGCGGCATACTGGCGCCAATTCTAGGGTTAGGGACCGCGCAGCAACTGCATGATCCCTAACCCTAGAACGTGACCGCACCGTCCTCATGGTGGCCTCCCGTCCACACAGGGGCTGCCATGACTCCCGCACCGCCACACAGCAACTATACATTGTGTACTTCCTGCTTGTTTTAAAGCAGCCCCCCTTCCCTGGTTTGATGCTCTATTGCAGTAGCACAGTACTGACAGTGGCATGACCTGCAGCCATTTCCAGAAAGAGATAATTCCCTGGACTTGCCAAAGTTACCCACCAGTGCTGTAATCACCAATAGCACACACACCTGTGGAGCCTAAATCTGTAGTCAATGTTCAACAGAAAACAAGTAGAGGGCCAGACCTCTTGGTGTGTCACAAATCAGAGAATTCATGCACCAGAATGCCTGAGGAAGTCAATCCTCCATGAAAATGTCCAGATCTGTACCTCTCTGAGGAGTAATGCATATATTGGGCCGTTGCTATCCATCTGATTTTACACTTTCTTCAGATATTACAGCAGCTCTTGGCATTTAAATTCAGTTTGAACACCTATTTTGAGGTGGGACATATAGTCTGGGAAAGCAAAGAGTTCTAAATACCTCAGAAAACAACAAATACCTGGATTCCATAGGATAGTGACAGTTCAAGTGGTATCAAACAGCTGTCACTGTATAGTATGAAAGGAGAAAGGGGCTTTGTTAGTGTCTGCACGAGCCAAAAAGTCCATTGTTCCCTGTTCTGGTGTCGCCCTGTTCATACAACACACCTTCCAAATGCTAGTTCTGATGCGAGCAGTCCAGATGACGTCCACCACATTCTGCACCAGAACCAGAATTTACGAGCTTTTAAATGCATTTAAAAATATACCTGTCACTCCAGATCTTCCATTACCCTGCCACAAAGGTTTTCTGTCTGAGTGTCCTGCTGGGCTGCCTAGTAAATCTTCCACCACCACTTGTTGCTCACTCTAAGGTCAGAATAAGGGTCTTGGCCATGTGCTCATTGCTGGGCACTTATTTCTGATCTCAGAAGTGAGTGACCTGTGCGGATGCTTAAAGTGTTTCAGTGAGATGTCCTTGCAGATAGCCACCACAATACAAGAATGGAAGCCCAGGTAATGGTGGCAAGTTGTGGTGGCAGGACACTCCAGGCTTCCCCCAGAGTATCTTGGCCAGTGCAGACGAGTCCTTTGTTACTCTATGTTTTTGTTAACCATATGTCTTTGTTGAAGGGGTGCATTAATTAATTAACCAAACTGCATTAATTCTGCAGTGCAGATTCAGCCCTTATCACCCATATGTGACTTGTTTGAAGCTGGTCCAGGGATCAAATGTTAATAACATTTATTAACATTGTTAATAAATTGTAGAGAGCCCTGGTGGCACAGTGGCTAAATGCTGGTACTGCAGCCTCAATGTTGTGAGTTCGATCCCAGGGCTCCAAGGTTGATTCAGCCTTCCATCTTTCAATAGGTCAGTAAAATGAGTACTCAGCCTGTTGGAGGCAATTGGTTTACAGATTATAAATGGATTAGAGAGTGCTAAACTCACTACTATGCAGTATAGAATGTAAATACTAAATGCTATTGCTATTGTTATCCTTGCAGATTTTCTCTCTAGTTCTGTTTTAATCTTGCCAAGGAGCCTTATATGCTTTCGTTAAAGATGGAGAATGTATCAAGTAACAACTGAGTATTATAACTGCAGAAATGCAAGAATGAACCTTAATAAGTTTGTCTCTTTAGGCCCAACAGTCCTACAGCTATCACCTGGTAGGATCTCCTTTGATTCTGACCATGCAGGCTTTGCAACTTCAACATCAACATCACCTTTTCTCCCCTCTTATTCCCTGCAGTATGCACTGTTGTGGCCTCTTCCCAAAAGAAAAGACCTAGAGATCTCAAAAGCCTGCACATCCCCCCCCCCCGACCTTCAAGGTGGCCAAATAAAGGTATTACTTTAATGTGGCTTTTGGATTGCTGCTTATATTAGGACACTGCAAAAGTCAGATCAAAGTATTTTCACTTGGTTTCATTCACCATGCAGTTATTAGAGATGAAAGCTTGAAATTGAGTGCCGTGTCTTATAGAGCTGAGCACACAAACACATTTTGTGTTGATACCATTGATCTTCAAAATCCACCCTTTGTGTGATTGTCAGAAAAGGACCAAGGTAATGACTTGTTCTCAGTGCCAGATGCTCTATTTAACTATTAGCAATCCAGTTGGGGAATAGTAAAGGGCTCATTGATGTCTCCTGGATCAGAATGATGAAACTCACAACTTTACTCTTACATATATTGTTTTATAGAGATATCTTTAATAGCGGAAAGGCGAAGCCAACAGAATTTTGCAATTCTTGCCAGAATTTAATTACTCAACCTTCAGGCCGGTCTGGCAGGGTAGTGGCATTCTCTTATTTGTTTTTCTAAATAAACCCATAACATGATAGATATGCTGTCAGGAGAAATCAAATCGCTGGGGATATAAATTGAAGGAAATAACTTTTAGTCTTCCCCACTGGATCTCCTTTTGAGAAATTCCTTGCAGAAATATAAAACATTAAAACAGTTTGTGGGCATGGCAAGGCATGATGTTCATAATTAAATTCCACCCAGTGCTTGTCACCTTCTGAGACTTCCCAAAGTGTTACAAAGTCATATAAAACATACTTGCCACAATATATAGAGGACAGTAATGTAGGAGTCTCATGTCTGCAATGGTATACCTCAGTTACTGATATAAAGTGCTAGTGATCCTTTCCCCCCATGAAGGATAGGGACTTTGTTGACTGTATGGGTGTCATCCTCATTGTTTTATTGCTGTTTTTTTTAAAAAAAAAATCAAAATGTGCTTTAAAACTGTTTTTAAATGTTTTAGCTATGCTTTGTTTTTTTGGGTTTGTTACTGTTAGCTGCCTTGATTGTCATTTGCTGGGAAAAGAACAAGTTATAAAATGAGTAGAGAAATAGGTGCCTATTGTTTTGGCCCAAGAACACCCCATCCAGCCTATGGACCCTCCTCCAAATTAAAATAAATGGCTACCTCCCCCACAAAAAAGGGGGAAAGCCTCCAAACTGTTGCAAAATTCAGTAAACTGCTTTATTTCACCTTCCACCCCTACCCCCAAAACATCTGAAAATTACTCTCAAAGAAAACCAGAAGTGATGCCATGTCATTTCCAGATTGTCTCAAATCTGGTGCTGCGATTTACAGGGGTATGGCCCATAAGGAGTTGTAGGATGAAAAATGACGCCGGGTGCAGATTATCATGCAGATGAAAAAACAAACACCCCTCCTCAAAGACTCTGGGTTTTTTTAGATTCAAAGATTTCAAAAGCTTGTATGCATATTATGCCATTTGGTTGGTTTAACAAATGTATTAACCTAATGTAAATTTTAGAATTTATCACTACTGCCTCTAATCTTTGTTTTCCATTGTTTATCCACTGTTATCTGCTTCCAGCATCTCCGCTTCCAAAATGGATACTTTCTCACTATAAAGTAGTTTTATTTTGCTCCCGGAAGTTTCTTGATGGTGATTCTTGAACAATTACCAATTAACAAATAAAAAATTACACAAATTTAAAATGTATTTATGCTGTAATTATAAGAAGGTAAAAAGCAATAGATAATGATAAAACAGTGAATAATAGAATACCTATATTGTATTAAAATATAGTAATTATAGTGATTAAAGCATAACAACTGAAGCAATCACAATATGACAAAATATACAAGGAAATGGTGAAGTAATAAATGTAATATTGCAATGTATTAAAGAAAATGTAAACTACTATTGGATAAATGCAAAATATAAGTTTGCCTAATATTCACCAGTCCCAGAGCATATATCTTGAAACATGTTATTAAAATGCTAAATATTAGATAAGGTGTGCTAAGGCAATATATGAGATATCGAATATGCACATCCATAAATTAAAAACCACAAAAACAGAACATTCTCTAAAGATAAGAAGACCCATTGACAAAACAAACCTAGAAACTGGCTTAGCCAATCCACTTGTAATATCAATTTTATCTTCAGATGAATCCTACAATATTCTGTTAAGAGGTAGGTAGATGTAGCAAAGATAAAATATAAAACATACATTTACCATGCTTGTGGCAGAGGATCTCCTGATACAATATGGCCACAAAGCTTGAAAAATTACAAATGTAAATACAAAAATGTTCTAGGTAGTCTTTTTAAAGAAATCTCAAAATAAAAATAGAAATTGGGAAAAATCAAAGATAAAGAAGGATATATCTCATGCAAAGGTATACAATAAATATTCAATAATTTTCTCCAAACTATGCTTCTCCAAAGAAAAGAAGGTTCAGGAGACAATCTTCAGCAATCAGAAGCAAAAAATGGCCTTCTGAGCACACCTCAGACTTCTGTAAGCCAGAAAAACAAGGAGGAAGAGTAAAATTTCTTCCTTTAAACTCTTCACAATACAAGTTGTGTCTTCCTTATCTGAAATGCTTGGGACCAGAAGTGATTTGAATTTCAGATTTTTCAGATTTTGGAATATTTGCATATACATACTGAGATGGGGACTCGAGTCTAAACATGTAGTTCATTTATGTTTCATATACATCTTATAAACATTGCCAGTAGGTAATTTTTATATAATATTTTTAAGAATTGTGTGCATGAACCAAAGTTTGTTTACAGTGAATCATTAGAAAGTAAAGGTGTGACTATCTCAGCCACCCATGTGGACAATTCTGGATTTTGGAATATTTCAGATTTCAGAATTCCAGATAAGGGAGATTCAACTTGTATTTAAAACCCCTGTTTCATTCAAAACTTCCCCACAATTTTACTGGTTCTTTGTTGCCTATGCTGTTAAAAATTTTATATAAGTTAGAAATTGGTTCTGTACTGAATGATTGCTGGATCTAAACTTTCAATTATTACTTTGCTCTCTCTTCTTTTAATTGGCACTATTTTTCAAACTTTTCTTATCAAAATCCAAGAGTCATACATCCCAGTACCTCATAGTTCATCCCTTGTGTCAAGTGGAAAAACAACTCTATCAGATACCATAAATCTGTCTTCCCATTTTTAATTGGAACAGTGACCATTAAAAGGGCTTTAGAAATTAACATTTATTGGAAAAAAGAAAATTGTAAAAGACAAGCCAACTGGCTGGAATTAAAAATAAATGATCAGATGAAACTTAAATGAAACACCTGTGTCAGGCTTTTGCATTGCGAACAGCATTGCAACAGCACAGATATTCTATTACTCAATTGTAAAAGCATAAAGAAGAATCTGTCCCAACACACATTTTCACAATTCACTGATAGGGGTTCTCATCACCTTTGTTACTTAGCTAAGTATATGTAAAGTTATGTTATCTAAAAGGTTTCAGGATTTCTTTTATTTGTTTTGTTTCAAAAATAAGGACAGATTTGTAAAAGCATAGAAAAGGAAATCCTCAAAGATTTAAAAATAAGCAATATTCTGAACCTAAATTGGCCACCCATTCCCTCTCTTATGGTGAGGTTCTTACTTCTATTGTTATTGTGCAGAAACAAACGTAAAAAAAAAAAAAAAGAATATTTTAAAAAGCACAATTATAACCCAAAACATTTAAAAAATCATTACTTGCCTGTTTCTATTAATTCTATTAATTCATGGTCAACGAAGGACAGGTTAGGTCAGGGGATCTCTTCTTATGCCCACCCAGCTCCCCCTTTTCTTCTTCCTGACATAATTGTTTCATTTCATATATGTATATTGTTAGTTTTTTTGGGAAGGAAATTGCTGAAACAGGTTGAACTGCTCTTCATTTTGGTGGTGTAGGAACATATCTCTATTTTTTTCATGTTGCTACTGCCTCAGTGCAGTGTAGTGGTTTGAGAATTGAACTATGACTCTGTAGAATAGGGTTTGAATCCCCATTCAGCCAAGTAAACCCACTGGGTGAACTTGGACAAGTCACACTCTCTTGGCCTCAGAGGATGGCAATGGCAAACCCCCTCTAAAGAAGCTTTGCAAGAAACCCATGATAGACCTTAGGGTTGCCATAAGTCAGAAATGACTTGAAGACACACAACAAAATTGCCTCTGGTACCATATGTTGTCTTAAACAAGTAATATGCAAGAACACATCTTACTCAGCTAACTGAGGTGTACCGGCATATTAAATTGCCAAGCTGTAGTCGTCCCTGTCCCATTAAATCTACCAAATAAGTTGTAGATAAAGCAGATAGGACTTCCTCCACTGTTTCTTCCATTGAACGTGCCACTTGATATACATCATATTTAGAATCCTGTTCCTACAGCACAGAAAAGTAGAAAACACAACCATTACACCTCCAGTTGAACTGGTAGCTTTAAACCATGGAAAATCTCTGGGTAGCAATTTGATAACCCTAGCTGAGAGTTATTTCAATATTTCATGAGATTTATTTTTAGATTTAATTTGTATGCCTCAGTTAAAATCTGTAGTTTTTTGTCCTGGATTGTTAGCAGTGTGAAGGATTTGAAGAAACACGAGCTGAAATAAATGTGAAAGAACATTTCCAAGGAGTGGTGGTAGTGTCTTTGACATTATGGGGGAAAAGTGAGGTTCCCAAACTTGGCAGAGTAAGAAATAAACAAGATTCAGAATATACGTTTTCTTCTGGAAATACAGAGTGATGTCTAGCCACAATGTAATTAAGGATCTTAAAGTTTTCCAGAAGAGTTGCATTTGCTCTAAAGGAACCACATTTACAGTAGAAAATAATACAGTAGAAAATAATAACAAGGAATTGTCACTGGAGCAGAACAAGACATTCCTAAAGAAGGGGTGAAAGTCTTCTAGGCTGCATCTGCACCACAGAAATAATGTCATTTGACACTGCTTTGGCTGCCATGGCTTAATACTATGGAATTCTGGGATTTGTAAATTTATTTATTCTTTCCTCTCAGAGAGTTCTTGTGCCACAAAAACCTGAAAATCCCAGGATTTCATGACATGGAGCCATGGCAGTGCAGTGCAGTGCAAATGCAGTCCTAGACATAATGCAGCTTGGTAATAGCTCCCAGAATCCCTACCTAGCATGGTCACTGGGGGATTCTGGGAGCTGTGTCCCTCCCCCAATTTCCCCCCCTTAACTCTGCAGATTCCTCTGATTTCTACCAAAGGTAAGCACTGTAAGACTGTCCTGTTTCTTTAGCTTAGGCTAATGATGCCTTTCTAGGACATTTTGATTTCATCCAGCTTGGTTCCTTTGATATAGGCCAAGACAGTACTGCTAATTAGGGTGAAATCTTATGTTCCTTAGTAAGGCATCCCTAGGCCCCTAGATCGTTTTGGTTTTTCCCCTCCAGGATCAGAGGGAGAGGTTTGACCTCAGGAGAGTCAATGCAGTCTCACAAATGCTTTTCACTCCGATACAAAAACTTCCATGATGAGTTTCTTTCTTCCAACCTCAGAGCTCCACAGATGGAAGAAGCAAGAAAAGGGATATTCCATGGGCTTCCATTCTGTGTACTGCAGAGTAACGCCTTCAGTCTTCAGGGTCCATAGCCTTTTTATTGTCTGATGCACTTCTAAAACAGAGAAAGTGTGCATCAGCCCTGGAGCTAGCTGTAGTGGCAACAGGCAGATTAGAACCTTGGCACTAACCAATGGGAGTGAAGCCTAAAAAAGGTGGAGACTGCTCCCAGGAGTGAGTATATAAGAGGGAGGAGCAGGTTTGAAAGTGGTTGATGTTTAGTGTGGCCTGAGGGGTGAAGAGCTGTCAAGGCTAGGTTAGGCTGCTATGAGGGGCAGTTAGAAAGGGTTTTAGGTATCCAAGAAAGGGACAAAGAGTGTCCTTAATTAAATCATCATAGTGTCCTGTGGGAAACATAGTGTTTTGTGACTAGTGGAGTCACAGGCAACCATAAGGGTTATAAGATACAAAAGTTTAATAAAAGTTCTGTGAGAACTTAGTCCATAAGGAAGCATACATAAAGCTATAGGGAAACAATTACAAAAACAAGCTAAATAAACTGTTAAAATATGTAACTAATAAAGTATTTATACCCCATATCTATTGTGAACACCATCCACTACAAGAGGTAATGTATTCAGCCTGACTTGTAAATATATTTATTACTTTGTTTCAACAAGCAGCTGTCTGGAGTGGTTTCAGAAACACATTAAAAACACTACCAATGTTGAGAAAATCTTTTAGGTATGGACAACGTTAGATAGTGGGTGTGTGGCTGTCAAATAATTAGTGCCAAGCTGGTGGTGCGGGACTTGAAACCCAGAGGACTGGCATCTAAAGAGAGTTATAGTGCAGGAGACACTTAAGAGAGTCCCGAGTTCGAGTCTTGCAGTGAAGAATTGGAGGGATACCTTAAAAAGGAGATTTTGGCAGTGCCACGTTGTTGTACCATTACACTAGCATTCCTAATCATATACAGAAGCCTTCATAAAAGGCATTAAAAAAGCAAAGGAGAAAAGAAATCTGAAGTGGATGAATAAGAAAATACTATTCTGCCCTGCTAATATAAGCCACATGAGGCTTTAGATATGGTGGATTCTCTACCCTTAGATCTCCCATTTCCATATTGTAGATATTTTTTTGCCTGCCCCTTTAAAGTGGTAGTTTGTCTTTCCAACATTCTGTGGAGAGAAATGATATTTCAATCCATCTTTAGTTTGCTCCTCTTCTATTTCCTTGGATGATCCAAATATTTCCATTTTGGGGATAAATACTTTCATACTCCCTACACATCTTGTAGAGCTCACTGTTCCTTAATAATCGAAATGACTCATGTCCTTACACCTGGATGACACCTTGGTATATGTGTAATGGAGGAGAAACAAGCTCAGGTGTGATTCATGCACAAAAATGTCCATTTTGTAGAAGCATGTAATGGCATAGGAGCAAGATTCAAGATAAGGTGATAGATACCAACAAGTGAATCATGAAGAGAGAATCTAGGCAGCTGTGGTGGATGGGGAAAAACATCATCCAAAAATTAGCCAAAAATACAACACAAAAATAATTAGAAATCTACTTCTAATTTGTGTTTACAGGTTTTGAGGTGTATTTTATGGTTTGTGGTGGTGGTGGGGTCAGGAAAGGTCTTACAAAGTAAGATGATAAAACGTTGCTCCAGAAATGATCATTCATCTGTTTGGGGCATCTTGGAAACATTTGTTCAACCACTGCATTCAAATATGGGTGGGTCCATGGGGTCTGTGGGGGGGGGTATCAGAGAGTTCAAAAACATCAGTAAGGGAATTGGGAGTTTCATATGGTCAGATGGCTCTCTACACATGCATCCAACTGGGTATGTTTAGCTTGGAGAAGAGAAGGTTAAGAGGTGATATGATAGCCCTGTTTAAATATTTGAAGGGATGTCATATTGAGGAGGGAGCAAGCTTGTTTTCTGCTGCTCTAGAGAACAGGACCTGGAACAATGGATGCAAGCTACAGGAAAAGAGATTTCACCTTAACATTAGGAGGAACTTCCTGACAGTAAGGCTGTTTGACAGTGGAACAAACTCCCTCAGAGTGTAGTGGAGCCTCCTTCCTTAGAGGTCTTTAAACAGAGGCTGGATGGCCATCTGTCACGGATGCTTTGATTGGGAGTTCCTACGTGGCAGAATGGCATTGGACTGGATGGCCTTTGTGGTCTCTTCCAACTCTACGATTCTATGATTCTATGATTCATTCCCCCCCCCCCGCAAAAAAAAACCCCTCAAGATAGCTGCAAAGCAAGATAGAAACAAACAAACAAACAAACAAACAAACAAACACAATGTCTGAGATATGACATCATGCTTGCATAGTATAATCCTACAGTCAGTTACACTACCAAGCTTCTGCTGCATACAGACATTGAGCAACCAGCTGTGTATCAATCAGTGTTGCCCCAGTGTCCAATGGGGACTGCTCAATGGCTGTCTCTGCAATCCAAGGGAATGAAAAATACATTGAAGACACTAATGACCATTACACCTATCCAATAATGCACAACTCCATGTGAAATAGTTATGTTTATTCCATCTAGTTTGACACATTGCAACCCTAGGCTGAGGTCCTACCATCACTCTCCTCTAATTTTAGGTGTTTTTGCCCGGAAACTTCATGGAGACACTTTCAAACATGCAAAACATCCCACGCCCAAAAGAAAGCTGCCTAGAACTTAACAATATCCCCCAAATATTTCTTTTTTTTCCCACTGGAGTCCTCAAAATGATGGTTGGAAGTGACGCAATATCACTTCCAGTTCCCATTTTTGGAAAGACTTGGATGAACATTGATGTATTTAGGAACACTATTGAAGGCGCAGCCCATGTGGGGAAATTGGCCCTCACCTCCATGAAAATGCCCATTCCTACTTTAAAACATAGGCTTGAATCTCAAATACAGTAGAACCAATGAAATCAGTAGAATTAGGTTATGTGTTGACTTACCATTCAACAATGATGTAAACGGCTGAGATCCTACATTGGAGTTGCATCATGCAGGTGGAATTGTTGCTAAAAACAACTGGATAGCAGCAGTGTATTGAATAGCAGTGTTCTGCAACTGAACCAACAGACCAAATATTAAACTGGATGATAACCAAATTATGCATTCTGCAGCCTTAAAAGGAATGTGGATGATTATCAGCCAATTTTTGCAATGCCAAAATGAGTATGGATGATCCACATTGGACAAAACTGTCCAACCACTTCTGTAGGGTAACCTACACATATGTAACTCACCAACAGGATTTCAGCCAATGGGTTTACTCTAGTTGGGACTGTCCAAATATATTCAGCCCATAAGATTTCCCTCTGTACATTTGGTCAGCTTATTCATACCTATTCTTTCTCATATTCATATATATATATATATATATATATATATATATATATATATATATAACCTGCATCTAACATATTTGCCATCACTACATGCTCTTTAACTAAAAATAGATAAATAAAAGGTAGCTGAATTGCTTTTAAAATCTCACACACCAGGTCTGTATAATGTTAGGTGGTGAAAGCCAAGCAACCTTTATCTATATAGGAAGTCTGAGCCTGATAATAAAATGTTCCCGTTCCAAGAGCTGTTTAATAAACCACTCAGGCAGAGGGAGCATTATTCTGTAAACTCTGCTTGGTGAGTAAGTCTCCCTGCAGTAAGAGCTGAGCATGCAAATCCCATGATGGTGGAGAGGCGGCATTTTTTGACCCAAACAATGTCTAGACAGGCTGAAAACAGATAAATTAGCAGGCGAGCAGTGAAACGCCTCACTCAGAGGCAAACCAGTAGATATTTGTCACCTCAGCAGTGGGTTATCTGAAGATTCAAGGCCTGGTACAATCTTTCTGAAAACACAATGTCTCCCAGCTGCCCTCCCTCCTCCATTTACTATATTAACAGTTCACATTCACAGACACAGTAAACATCTCCCATCTTTTTATAGGCTGCCCTAATGAGACTGCAGGATAAAGAGGGGAACGGATAGTGCCTGGACAAGCCAGATTTAAGAATACTTTGGGTATAGCAATTCCAGGGATGCCCTTTGGATGGATCTTTATTTTCACCCGTTCTTTTTGGTTCTTGCAAGGAAGAATGGAGTAGGGGGGAAATGAGGGAACAGGCACATATTGACAGATGCGGGAAGACTCTGATTTTGATTAGAGGTGGATGATTCTATCCATTTTGATTTATCCCAGTTTTCCACTGTTAAATCCATTCCATCCCATTGCTACATTCATTTCTTTTTGAAAGCATCCAGAAAAGGTATTTTTCTGTGCACATTATTCCAGCATATGCATTGTTGTAAGCAATTTGGTCCAATATGCACATATTCTGTGTAGTTTTACTTAATATAATGCTTGTTTAGAGCTCTCATTAAGATTAATCTATGAATTTTTGTGTGTGTTTCCCCCTATATCTATATCTACTTTTATTCAAATAAATTCATCTAGAAGGAAGGAAAGGAGGAAGGAAGGAAGGAAGGAAGGAAGGAAGGAAGGAAGGAAGGAAGGATGGAAGGAAGGAAGGAAAATTACTGAAGGCTCTGGAGATCAGGGTTTGAATCCCAACCATGGAAACCCTCTGGGCAATGCTGGGCAAGTCACATTCTTTCAGCCTCAGAGGAAGGCAATGCAACCCCTTCTGAACAAATCTTGCCAAGAAAACTTTGTGTTAAGGCTGCTGTATGCTTGCCATATGGTGGAACTGACTTGAAGAGACACAACAACAGTTATGTTCCAGTTTACGTTTTGGTTTAGGAAGTGTGACTTTTGGTAGATACTTACAAAAATACAAATCAAACTAAATTGTTACCTGTAGTGCTACTGCAGAGTTCTGAATGTGCTCTGGTCTAACATCGTGATTTTGAGGTCTCACTGCAAAAGAAGGGGAAGCTCTATGCAGGCACCACTTTTCAAAACAGCACCCACAAATAACTCATTACAAATTATTTGTTGTTCTTGTGTGCCTTCAAGATGTTTCTGACCTATCGAGACCATATACCATATACCATATAGCTGGAATTTGCTTGGGAAATTACGAATATGTAGCTGCCATTGTTACATAGCTACAAACTGATTCCCATTCTGTCTCCATATCCCCACTTTTTGGGCAAAAGCCACTGTGATTGATGGGGGTCCATTCCTCTGTCACTCAAGAGGCAGCATTTCCACTCCCTTCCTCAAGCAGACAGGCTACAATTCCTCCTCGCAGCAGAGATCATTTGCACAAAGGGGGTGATGGTAATGTCAGTCTTCTGCTTTCTGATCAACAGGGGAACAGACCCCCATTGATAACAGCAGTTGCTGTCTGGTAAGTGGGGAGAGGGAACCTTTTACAGTGAATACATAGATATCATGAATATGAACCATTCATGATTGCCTAAGTCTAGGTTACACATTTGTAACTGTTCAACTGAATTCTGAGGAGATACACACACACACAAAACCAACAAATCCCACAAAAACTATGGATGCCAGCCATGAAAGCCTTCGACTCCATATTGTTTACATTTTGTTTGATTTTATTCTATGCCACTGTGAGATCCCCTGACAGAAAGCAGGATATAAACATTTTAATCAACCATTCAATCAAAATAAATAAAAATGAGGACAAGTCTATTTCCTTCCTATTGATCTGTCAGAGTTGAAGAAGGCATAAGCTTAAATCCAATTCTTAGTCCCAACTAGGGTAAACCCAGTTACTCAACAGAACTTACGTAACTGTTGGTTTAGAATTCCATTGATCCAATGGGTCACCTATAACTGGGAATAAGAATTGGATCTGGGTCATAATCCCTGGCTGAACATGGTAAGCAAAGTACTTTACCCCCTCCAAAGCAAAGATAATAATATACATTTAAAAAGTTACATTTCTCTACAATACAAATATTTGAATATCTCCTTATCAGTGGTGTCATTAGGATTGGTATCACCCCAATGTGGCAATTCATTTTGTCACTCCCAGTCAGGCAGCAGCACCCCACATCCATCAGCAGCCACAGTGGGTGGACAGTAGAGATACCCTGTCTGGTGGAAGGGGGCATCCGGAGGATCCTGCAATGGATGAATGACCCCCATGAGATGTCATCTGGTGCAATCCATACTCCCTGCACCCCCTTGTGACATCCCTGCTCTTGACAATTTGTTGGAAAAAGAAGGTGATATAGACTTCAAAGCTTATAGTCATAACCTTTCCCTCTTTTTTTCCCCAAACAAGATATAATTGATTCCACATCTTTGAAAGAATTGTTCAATGGCTTTTCTTTGCCGTATATAGAAAATTTGTCTGTTGCAGCCATTCCAATCACGTTCAGAATCCAATCCTCTTTTGTTGGAATGAAAGTCTTTTCCTAATTCTGGGCATACAGAAGGCTCACTACCCAAACTTCATTTTAATAAAAACTTGGGGAAAGGTTTCTGCAGCTATTTGGTTCAATTAGAAGCTGGCTTTCTTCTTTGAAGGAAAGGGAAAAAAAGGAAGCTGGATTTTGAAGACTCTGTTCCAGCTGGTGGATTCTCCACTGGATGCTTTCCTCCTAAGTGTAATTGCTGGCATGCAGATTTCCTCAACTTCTAAATACGACTCTAGGCATCCAACGTTCCTGTTTACAACCCTGATTATCTGAGCATTTTGGCTTGCTCTCCTCAGGAAATTTTGTCCAATGGCAGTAATGCAAAGCATAGAATTACTACTACCTTTAGAAAACTTTTAAAGGCTTAGCAGCCTAACATTGAAACCAACATAAAATAGTTTCAAATGACACTGTTGGAGAAGATTGACTGTTATTTTATCGTTTGTGTTTACTGGCAATTTCTGTAGACACAAATTACCTTAATGAGATACAAGCTTTGTCGTTTGCTGCAGTTGCTGCTGCTGTATCAAAGTTCAGGGAGCTGGGAATGACAATATATTTAAATGTATAGAAAATAAATAATTTGCCACATCAGGGCTGTCAAAATGAAACAAGCCAGGCTGTGATTAAAAGCAGTTATAGTTCTAAACTGGAGACTGCTTTTTCCAAAGCTGTTGTGAAAATAGCAAAAGAAGCAATTTTCTTAAGTGCATTTTCAAGTGACTGATTAAAAGAAGAAGAAGTGAACTTATCACACAACAAGCTATAGAAAAGTATGTTTCAAGTGTCCAGGAGAAGATACTTCATAACACAGGAGTCTTGATTCAGCACAATTTTAATCAGTTTTTCCCTCTCTTGAGTTGAAAAGCTGCTGTTTTAAAAAGAGGACTATAAGAGATTGTGGACCCCAAACTTCAACCTACTCTCCATCTATCAGCACTGTTCACTTTAGTAGTGCCACAGAGGTCAGAAGATTGAAGCCACCCTTTTGCAAATGCTATTAGTTCAATGATGGATGTTTTTAAAATATCCCGAGCAGCACATGCCATCTACAATTTATACCAGTCTGATTACCACTATGCTTTCCAAGATCTTTGCTGTCAGTTTGCTTGGGCTGTTTCAAACTTTGGCTCAGACCTTTGTACATCAGGCAGGCAGAGCGTAATGCTCAACCCATGTTGTTCAATGCCGCTGCCCCCCCTCCCAGCCATGGTAGCTATCAAACACTGGGAAGATCTCCTGCTGCCAGTGCTCACCAGTGAGGAGATGGTCTCATTTTGGAGGGGTGATGAAACAAGGATGTGCCTACTGATGGACTATCCCATCCTTCTCCTTCCCCTGGGAGCCCAGAGTGGCTATACTTTGATCACATGAATTGCCGCCCTGTTCCATCCCTTGCATACCTGCAAGAAGCTGCAGTGGCATTGGGGCATGATAGCTGCCAGATGACAGTTATGCATGGAGCATAAAGGACTAAAGCAAAGGTGGGTAAAAATGGATGGAATGAGGACCATCCCCCCCTCAGAAAACTCTGCCAGTGGGTCATACTGTTGCCTTTCAGCATACTGAAGGTGTCTCTGCCTCACTTCCAGCCATGATTTTGGCTTATTTTTGGCCTTTTGTTTTTGAGTAGGTGAATTTTGAGTAGGGCTGTGGGGTAGGGAAAGTAAACTACACAGTTTCAACAAGTTCAAACGACTTTGAAATTGTGGTTAAAAAATCAGAGTTGTGTGGGCTGCTGCACTTTGAAGTCCCAAGGGATGCATTTTTCCATTCTTTGGACGAAAGAATAGCTCCCTGTACCCCATCCAAAAAGAGACATATATGTGTTGTTAGCTGCCTCAAATCGGTCCTGACTCATGGTGACCCTGCAATTGAGACATCTCCAGGATCCCCTGTCCTCCATTGTTCTGCTCAGCTCCTGCAAATTCAGACCTGTGATCTCCCAAACTGAGTCTGTCCATCTAGTGTGGGATGTTCCACTCTACTTCCCTCCACCTTTTCTAGCATTACTATCTTTTCTAATAAGTCATGCCTTTTCATGATGTACAATAGCTTCAGAGTAAAATAGCCTCAGTTCAATCATCTTAGCTCCCAGGGAGAGTTCAGGCTTGATCTATTTGTCTTTTATAATAAATAATAAATAATAAATTTATTTATATTTTCCTGCCTCTCCCAGGATTGAGGCAGGATTACAACCCAGTATATATATACAATAAAAAGTACAACAGTAAGATATATAGCATTTAACAGTTCAAACAATTAAAAAAATACAATCAAAGCAACGGTGAGATAGTGTGTTCTAATCCTAAAAAGAGGAATGGAACAGTATTTCTTATACTGTTTGGGTGGGTAGGCTGTCCACGGTACCTGCAGCACTCTTCTCCAGCACTACATCTCAAATAAATTGATTTTCTTCCTATCTACTTGCTTCACCTTTCAGCTCTCGCATCCATACATGGTGATGGGGAATACAATGGCTTGGACAATTCTAACTTTAGTGCTCAGTTGTATATCTTTACTCTTTAGGATCTTTTCTAGCTCTTTCATGGTTGCCCTTACCCTAGTCAACTTCTGATTTCTTGGCTGCAGTCTCCATTATGATTGATGCCTGATCTAAGTACAGGATCTCTTACCCACATGTGTCACTAACAGGAAGCCACTTATAATCCCAGTCTAATTGTGTGCATCTCCATCCATTCGCAAACTTCTGCAAAAACTTCTCCTATCTTATGGATTGTGTTATTTTTCCTTCTTGAATATACATATACCTCCTGCCATTTGCTGCTTCTCTTCTAATTTTTCACAGATTTGCAATATAGAACATATTGTACATAGTTCCATTGAATAATTCAATGAACAAAACCAGAACAAGGGGTCCACCCCATGACATCAATGGGGGGCTACATTTGTAACAGCACTGGGGCCCTCCCAATGGGACATCAATAGGAACTGTCTTCAACTTCAGGGTTTGCCCCTGAAGTTACATGAACAAGCTTTTTCTACTGATCATGGATTAGAATGATTGTAGGTATCTCTGAACAAGAAAAAGGGCCACAAGATACAGAAAGAAAACAGATACAGGAAGAAAACAGACTCTTCAGGGTGGTAAAGGCCACTTGTGGTCAGAAGCAAGGGTTATCACCAGCTCTGTTTGGCATGGAGAAGAGGCCTCCATGTGACCTCCATTGCTTCTTGGGAGGACCACATAATGGAATAATCATTCAATTAATTGTCATAATTCTATCTGAGCTTCCCCACCCAGATCTAATAAATTAGAGCTTTAAATACTTTACTGCTATATTATTTCTTAAGACTAGACTGATTAATTGATCATATTAAAAACAAAAAACAAAGATCAGATGCCAGCCGGTTTACACAGGAGTCAACTCTGAGGTAGAATTACTAATTCAGATGTTAGACACGTAACCTGAATGACTGTAAGAATAAAAACGACCAAAAGGAGGCTATTTTCTCTTTGTATTCAGCACAGTCAACTGGTGCAGACTTGTAGATAAAGTTTAAGTTCTGGGTCTCAAATGAGCATTTCTAGGTCAATAATATCAGTCTCCCTTGCATTTCCAAACATTGGCAGGTATTAGAAAAGCAGCAAGCATTTGACATTATGCCAAAAGCCATGTCATGGCCCCAGCTTATAAATAAGACATATTCTGGGCATCTTCGGCATGGCTGAAGTTGTAAACACATTGTATAATCACACAACTGGGCCACGACCCATTTGTTAGCAGCCATAAGAGAGAAGACATCAAAGGCAGAGATGTTCCCTCTGGACAAGCTGTGACAACTACCCATCTGGAAGGAATTCTGTATTTGAAAATACTTTGTGATTAATAAAGGCATTAAGGAGCTTTCTGTATTAATAAATCCCCATGCCAACTTGGCTGTGATGTAAAATGTGCATAGTCATTAGCAAGAGAACAGAAGTGCACCAGCATGTCCACACTGCATAGCAATTGTGTAAACCTAACAAGAAAGAAAACTAAGGGGAGGATTTCCTATATTGTATATCTCCTGTCTGATTCTAACTATTTTAAGCTATGTCCATACACACTCTACAGTTCCTCAGAACAATTCATAGATTCTTCAGTAAAATTATCAGTAATGGTGGGCAAAATTCCCTGAAAGCCAGCTTGCTCTTTGCTGTTGATCTCTCCTTGCAATGAGCATCTACACCGAAGCTTTAAAAAGTTACTTGTTTGGACTACTATTCCCAGAATACCCAGTCGTCATGTTGTCTGGGAGATTCTGGGAGGCCAATTGCAAAGAAATAGCTATTTTGAGTTGTGACCATGAAAGGTATGGCATGTGTTCTTTGGTCTACAATAACTGCTAAATCAGGAGTTAGAAACTCCAAAATGGTAGGGTAGAGCTGAATATTATAGTAATAAACATCCAGTTCAATCCATTCTACCCTAGGATGCATCACCCTGAGACCTGGACAAAAGAGGACATAAATTTGCGGGTAATTTACACATGTTAATTTATATGTATGAATGCCATGAATGTGTTAGTATTACTGATGTACCTCATGCCCACTGTCTTATGATGGTGCAGTATCTGGGGCTTTCCTCTTCATGATTCTAGAAATTTGGCTTGTGGGTCGGCTGTACTGTTTTTTGCATGAGCAGCCACCTGAAATGGAAGTTCTTACTTTCCTGCCTGAGATAGTGAGAGACCTTGGGCCACTCATGTCCTTAGGATTCTCTTTCCTCAAACCTGAGTTGCATTGGATAACCTTTCAAATAGACAATGTCTTCAAATAGTGGACCATCCTCTGACAAATCTTGAAGCAAGGGACTGTCCTCTATGAAGTAAGACATATAATCACCCTCATTCTACCACCTCAGAATATTCCCACCTAATGTATGGACAAGACCTCTGTGTATTGAAGATGAGATGTGAGAGTCTGTATAGATTCCTTGGCAATATGGAAAGGGTTCCCTGGAGGACAGCAGTTTAGAAAGCGCTGCTTTGGCACAATCCACCCTGTGAGCTCAAGCTGTCACACCACACGGCCCATGAATGACATAGAAAACAAGTCCCAGGAATTTTGTTCCCTGTGGCAAAGGGCAACATCTAGACAGATTCTCACTCTTCAAGCATTCTAGAGTAAGCAGCTTTTTATCCTAGCTAGGCTGCAGTTTTGACAGCTGCACGGCAGGCAGAAATTGGACAAACAAGCTTTCCCATCACCACATCTCCATGCCTGAAAGAAGCGTCACTGGCTGATTTTTCTGCTTCTCATGCAGTTGTTAACGTACAGACTGGCTCAGAAAAAGAAGGAAGCCTTTGCTTCCCATTGGTGTAATGCATTCTTCCAATCTGTTGTTTTGAGCTAGGTGTGTGTGTGTGTTTGTGTTTGTGTGTGAGGGAAGAGGAGGAGAGGCAATTATCATTCCATACTGTACCCCTAGCTTCCCGGTGCTCTTGTAATGTTGCTATACAGAAAGGTGTGTAAGCCAGGTGACCTGTCATACATTTTAATGGCTGCTAAATCATTTTTATGAGCTATCAAAGCATCACCCCTCCTGCCCCACCTATCAACTTCATTAACCTGCACCTTTGTCTTCATACACAGTTGTGGGAGAATCGTATCCCCTTCTTCATTAAATCTGGTTGATTTATTTCGCCTATAAAAACCAGGAGCAAAGGTTCTTGTTTTAAATGGTTTGTTTAACAAATGTCTGAATGGAATATAAAGCAGTTTGTTAAGGCAGTGCAAATATTTATCATTGAGAGTGATGGGCATGTTGCTCCCTAATGGAGAAAAAAAGAGAGAGTCATATTCTCATAGCCTATTGCTAAAAAGAGATGCTGCACCCTTCCCTTGCAAGGGCAGTACATCCAAGGAGTGGAACTAAGCAATCTGATCAACCCCAGAACCAATGAAAAGAGACTGGGGACTCTGAACTGGAATGAGGGCCAGGCCAAAATATTTTGGCAACTGGGCCTAAAAGACAAGATAGTGTCTCATTCCTGTTCCACATGCAGAAGCCAGGTGGTCTGGCAGTTATATCTCACTTCAACATGTCAACAGTGGATCATACATCTCCACATCTTGGGGTGACAGGCCTGTTTAGTCGGACAGACCATGTGGCTTTTAACTCTGTTCTCCAAATGAGGAGAATAGGCAGGAACCCTGGAAGAACAACCACTGGCTATTACTGCTGTCTCCCATCAGCTGCTGCCTGAGCTTCTTTGTCTAAAGCAGCCCCTGAGATGGCCAATGTCCAAAACCATCATCCACAATGGCAAGAAAAGCCAAAGTAAACACAATGCAATGCCAAGAAAAAGATTCAAAACCTATGGGTCTGGGTCTGAGCCCCCAAAGAAATTCTGACTCAGAAATGTCTCAGGAGGAGCAGAATAGGTTGATTCTCTTCTCAAAACCATGGTTATCAGCCAAGAATGGATTAATCAAACTCTACCTTAACTCCTGAATGATTTGTGGAAACTGGAATTGAATCTGCAGCCAATTCTGGAGTAGGTAGGAAACAATGTTCTCAAATCTTCAAAGCCCAAAATAAAATAAAATAAAATAAATGTTTTCTGAATGTTGGAAAACTGTGAAAAACGGAATCCTGTGGAACGAGAATTTTTCAGTTTGGGACTTTTTCTGTGCAAAAAAACATGTGGGTTTTTCAAAGAGAAGGCAGGATTTTCTGCACAGAAATATTGTTTTCTGTGACTTTCTATGTAGGTGACTTTCTATGTAGAAAATCCAGTGGTTTGTAGAGAAAATAAAATTATTGAGCAGAAAACTACATTTTTTTCTGCAAAAATACACATGGTATATTTGTATCGAAAAAATTTCAAATTGTCAATAGTTCTTGAAAATTGCTAACTTTTCAAAGATTTTCTCATGGTAGAGGGACAATTGATTACATTAATTGTCCTTGCACATGAGGGTTAAATTAATTAATATTTTCATCCCTATTTGGAGACATGCAGGAAAATATATACAGTGGGCCTTGGTATTTACTTGGGCTTGGTTCCGGGAACCTCCATGGATACTAAAATCTGTGGAAGCTCAAGTCCCTTTATATACAATGGGGTAGTAAAATGGTGTCTCTTATATAAAATGGTAAAATTGAGGCTTATGTTTTGGATTTTTAAAAATATATATTTTTAAAAATATATATATGGATGGTTGAATCCATGGATACAGAATCCATGGATATGGAGAACAAAACAAAACACATGCGGAAGGGTTCACGGAGCTGAGTGTGTTCAGATTGTTCAGATTGATGAAGAGAAGATCAAGGTGGAGCATGATTTCACGCTTTAAATACCTCAAGAGAGGAGGCGGCAGGCCTATTCTCTATTGCTCCAGAGGGCAGGACCATGTCTAATGGTTTTAATTTACCAGAGAGTAGATTTAGATTGAACATAAAAAGGAATGTCTTGACAGTAAGAGTTGTTTGGCAATGCCTAGAGAGGTGGTTGGGTCTCCTTCTTTAGAAGTCTTCAAAAAGAGTCTGGACAGCTTCCTGCTGGGGATGCTTTAGCTGGAGAACCTGGTGCTGAACAGGGGGTTAGATTACATGGCCCATGAAATCATTTCCAAGTCTACGATTCTGTGATTCTATTATTTTTGTATAGAAAGCAGAATATTTTACACAAAATACAGTTTTCTAAACAAAGAGAAGAGATTTTTTTTAAAAAAGCACAAAAACAATTTTTTGTATAAAATTATTTTTATAAATTAAAAAGAAAATCTATAAGTGTGAGAAATTAATAAAAATGTACAACACTCTCATAATCTTGCCCAGCAGGGAGGGGACAGTTTCTTAGGAAATAAACAAGTGATTAATTTACAATTATAGGTGGGCCTTGGGGCCATTCCCCTTACCAATGGAAATGTGAGTTTCTGTATCTCAAATTCCAGTGTAAAAAGGTTTGCCAGAAATACAATCCCCCCTTCCCATTCTGAAAATTAAGCACTGTGTCTGATCACTCCATTCTACACCATTTCTAGCTAAAGAGCTTCAAAATGTATCTCAGGCATCCATTTTGACGAGATCAGATATTAGAAGATGCAGAGGACAGAAACTTGCACAATAGTCTGAACTAGGGAGACAAAGGGAAAATGATCTCCTGTGGCAAACCTTTAGTGAAATGCTATTAAGGATAAATCTTTTATTGTATGCTCCTGCAGGCAGACTGGTATTAAAATCTGTATTCTCAGCACAAATGACGTTTCCAATTTGGAGTCAAGAAAGAAAGCCCCACTAGATGCAGTTTCCATGGCTGGCTACTGTCTAAGAGCTACTAAAGCACCCAAGGAACTGTTTGATGTAATACGGATGTCATTGCGTGCTTGCCACCAGCTCCTTACTGACCACAGGAAGACTAATAACCTCAGTACCTAAAGCTGCATGCACGCACATTAATGTCTTCTTATCCTTGCCTCTTCATTCCACCTACCTGAATGTCCTCACTGTGCTCTTGCTTCTGCCACCTCTCCCTCTATTGTTTCACCCCCTCGTTGCTGAAATTTAAACTATAAACTTCTTAGAGCTTGGAAATGTTACTTTTTGGACTCTAACTGCCATAATTTCAGAGTCAGCACAGCCCAAAGACCTGTCTTTTTCCTGCTTTATGAAGTATTGCAGCCAGCCACCCACTGTATAAAAAAATACAGGTGTAGTGCTAAGCTACAGACAAGTGTAGTGCTAAGCTCACAAATCATAAGGTTGTGAGTTCAGTCCCAGCCAGGGGCTCAACGTCCACTCACCCTTCCATCCTTCCAAGGTTGCTAAAATGAGTACCCAGCTTGATGGGGGCAATTAACTTACAGTTGTAAACTGCTTAGGGAGTGCTTAAGTGCACTGATAAGCGGTATAGAAATATACTTGCTATTGCTATTGTTATTGCTACATGCCACCTTAGGATCTTGTCACATGAGCTCTATTCTCATTGCAATTGCATTAGTTTAAGAAAATTGAAACATACCAGTTTGGCAGCAGCCATTAACTCACATCTGAGGAATAGTGCAACTGCAGCTGTTTCTTTCATTATGCTCACTTTCATACCCCACCTCCAAGCCCTATGCCCTGTATGTGTTGTGCGCCTTCAAGTCATTTCCAGCTTATGATGAACCCTAAGGTGGGCCTATCATGCGATTTTCTTGGCAAGATTTGTTCAGAGGTGGTTTGCCATTGCCTTCCCCTGAGGCTGAGCGCATGTGACTTGCCCAAGTCACCCAGTGGGTTTCATGGCTGAGTTGGACATGAACCCTGGTCTCCAGAGTTGTAGTCCAATGCTCAAACCACTACTAACCAATACTTTTTAAAAATTTCAGTGTTATTTTTAACACAATTCCATAGTTATGCTAATGCAATTTAAGTCAATAGAAATTCACTGGGTGACCGTGGGCAAGTCACATGCTCTCAGATTCAACTCCAACTCCTAGGTATTCCTTCATGGTAGAAGGGGGGGGGGGTTGGATGACCCTTGGGAATCCCTTTGAATGCTAGGTTTCATCCATGGCAGAATTCCTGCCATTGCACCCCACCCTGCCCCTTCTTCTCTTCTGTGAGGGTCACATTCTCTCAGCCTCAGAGGCAGGGCATGGCCAACTCTCTCTCTGCACCTCTCCCATGGTGATGCTAAGGTCATGCAATAATAATAATAATAATAATAATAATAATAGGCAAAGGGAGTGCAAAATATCCATGAGAGAGAGAATGTGACTTACCCAATGTCATCCTGTGGATTTACATGGCTGAGCTGGGATTAGAACTCTAGCCTCTCATTTCACCATAGAAATTCACTGGGTGACCTTGGGCAAGTCACATCTTGTCAGCTTCAACTGCAACTCCTGGGTATTCCTTCATGGTAGAAGGGGGGTATGGATGACCCCTGGGAATCCCTTCAAATACTAGGTTTTATCCATGGCAGAATTCCTGCCATTGCACCCCACTCCGCCCCTTCTTGAGAATTCCTGCTTGGCAGAAGAGCATTGCCATTTGGCACCCCACCCCTCCCCTTCTCATCTGTGAGGGTCACACTGTCTGAGCTTCAAGGGCAGCCCATGGCAAAACTCCTCTTTATGCCAAGAAAACCTTTGGTTTATCCCATCTTCCAGTGCCATCCTGATGTTGAACAGGGGTCAGACTACATGTCTTCTAGGATCCTATGTATTCCTATGTATTACTTCATAGGAGAAGGAGGTTGGACTGGATGGTCCTTGAGGTTCCCCCCAACTCTACCATTTCTTGTTGGGGCTTCAATCAAAGTTTATTTGTTGATATTTGTGTGTGTGTGTGTGTGTGCCTTCAGGTTTTTTCAAACAGAGGAATGTTCTTTAAACATCTGCCAAACTTCCTTTTGACATGGTAATTGAGTTTGAAATGCAAAGTAATTAGTGTAAATGTTCGACTTGTCTTTTATTGTCATTCGGGAAATCTGTGAAAAATATTTCTCTAGCTGCTGAAAGGGAGAGAAGAAATCACCTTTTGAAAGTGGGACTTGTGAAATGAATATTTTTTTTAAAAAAAATTCTCCTCAAGTTCTCAATGAATGAGAAGAAAAACATTGGTTTGTCAAATCACTAGTCGTAAGGCTTACACCATAAGACAGTTTCCCTCAAACTGTTACTCTCCAAATGAACTACATTGCCTATACTGGTAGTGTATGGGGATGATGGGAGCTGTAGTCCAATGTATCTGAAGGATGCCAAGTTGGGGAAGGCTAGTGGATGGGAAAGGAAATCTGTGGCACGCCAGATGCAGTAGCACTATTCTAAGGTAGTACTCTTTAAGCCTTAGACTAGCATTCCCCAACCTGGTGCCTTTTAGATGCACTGCCGCTCCATCCATGACCCTAAGCAATGTTGGCTCAGGCTGGTGAGAATTAGAGTTCAATAATATTAGGAGGGTGACAGGTTCTCCAGTCCATGATTTAGCCATGTGCTTCCCCACCAATGTTTCTCTACTCTGCAGCATTTGTATTCTGTAATTATCATTACTCCCCCTCAAAACTGCTACTCATTGGACAACATTTAATAGAACAACTGTACATATATCCCAAGTCAAATGTTTCTTAAGCTGTAGTCTATACACCACTGATGGCTCATGACAGAGGAAGTAGGCTTCCAGTTCAATAGAGTGTGAATCTCATCTGGGTTTAACTCCAAACAAGAATGTGTCCAATGCTGAACCTATGGAGAGTATCTTTCAGCACTATGGACAGTTCTTCTAAAGTTCACCCTAAACCCACCCCACCAACATAGAAAGCCCCAGTCACCACTGGTTCTTGAAATTCACTGGAGTGATCTGTTGAGCCACTGTTGTATCTCCCAATACAGAAACAAGATGCATGCTGAATATGTTTTAGGTCTCCAGGTGACAAGCATTAAACTCAACATCCTGGAACTTTGCTCACAAAAATATACACATCCACCATGTTAGAAAGGCAATTATTAAATTGTTGTAGACAAACAACAAAAAGTTTATGGAGCCCTCCAAATCCCCCAGCAATTTTCAAGTGGTCCTTGGGGTTTGGAAGAGAGTTTGACAAGAACCATCCTATTTGATTTGACATGATTTAAGCTGGAGTCTAATAGCAACTCATTTTTAAGAACTGAAAAGGTGATGCCAACAATGTCGATGAATAATGGGATCATGATATGAATTTTTACTGCTTGTGTTATTATTTTTTTATTACAAGTCAAGTCAAGCAATCTTACCCAGAAACTCTTCTTCTTTTCATAAAAGTGTATCCATAGCTGGATATTTTTTTTCTTGTGCCCCAATGCAGTTAGCTTTTATCAGACTGCACTTCTGAAGGCAGTAGCTGCTGCTGGATCTTCTTCACAGCATGATTAAATTAATCCCTGCTTTGTGGAGCATTGAAACCATTAGTGAACATAGGAGAGGACAGAAAGGAGAAGCATGCTAGGCATGCCAAAGTGTCTGCTATCCATGCCCCTTGATGGCTACATGTTCAGCATTCATGAGTAAGGCAAGGCTGAGGAACCTTAGGTATGGTTGAAAAGCATAATGCCAGACAGGAAAGGAGTTTCTTGAGTGTCAGCAAACTGTGTCAAGGAAAATTTTGGATGAGTCTAGGACTTACCCTGTGAAAAAAACAGCCATGGGATTTTTGCACAGAAAATAGCATTTTCAACATAGAAAGCCAGTGTAGCTGCTTGACCCTCCTTTCTGCACAGAAATAATTTTTCATGGAATAAATCCTGAACTGCAATTTTTTGCAGTAGGGAGAAATTTAGTTAAATTATTTGTTCTAGTCCATGAGAATGAAATTTATGAAAATTTATATCTCTCACATTTCGCCCTTCAGAAGTATTGATCTACAACTTTCAAATATTCTTTCCATTAGTCATAGGTGGAGCTCTGATGGGAGCGAAAGGCCAAAACATCTGGAGGGCCTACCATTGGTTCACAGCTGCATAGAACTTATGTGCATTGAACAATGTGTTCAAAGGACTCTTTCAACCTAGGTGTGAAAACCTATGGGCATCAAGCTGCTTGGTAAGTTGAGGAAGACAACCTGCCCTCTCGACCCTTGCCCATCATGGCTGGCCGTTCAGGGGGGGGATGCATTGATGAGACTCCTCACGGATATCATCAATGCGTCCTTTAGGGAAGGACATGTTCCATCTTGTCTAAAGGAAGCGGCTGTTAGGCCGCTTCTGAAGAAACCTTCCCTGGACCCCCTGGATATGAGAAATTATAGGCCTGTGTCACTGCTGCCATTTTTGAGCAAGGTGGTTGAGAGGGCGGTTGCTCTTCAGCTCCAAGCTGTCTTGGATGAAGCCGATTATCTAGACCCATTTCAAACCGGCTTTAGGACAGGCTTTGGGGTTGAGACCGCCATGGTTGCCTTGACCGACGATCTGCGTCTGAGCATCGACAGGGGTAGTGTGACCCTGTTGGTGCTCCTAGACCTCTCAGCGGCTTTCGATACTATAGATCACGGCATCCTCTTGGACCGCCTGAGGGGGTTAGGTATCGGGGGCACTGCTTTGCAGTGGTTCCGGTACTTCCTCTCGGGTCGGTCCCAGAGGGTGCTGCTCGGGGACTGTAGCTCCAGTAAGAGGAACCTCACTTGTGGGGTTCCTCAGGGGGCTATTTTGTCCCCGATGTTATTCAACATCTATATGAAGCCGCTGGGTGAGATAATACGGAGTTATGGTGCTGGGTGTTATCAGTACGCTGATGACACCCAAATCTATTTCTCCATGTCTCGTTCGTCGGCCACGAATTCCAATGGCATCTCTTCTCTCAATGAATGTCTTCAAGCTGTAATGGGCTGGATGAGGAAAAACAGATTGAAACTGAATCCAGATAAGACGGAGGTGCTCACGGTAGCGGCCCCGAAACCAAGAATTGGGTTGCAACCTCCAGTCCTGGATGGGGTCACACTCTCCTCCAGTGACTGTGTTCGCAGCCTGGGGGTGCTCCTCGACTCGTCGCTCCTGATGACAAATCAGGTAAATGCGACGGTCAGGAGCGCCTGCTATCAGCTTCGGCTGATACGCCAGCTGCGCCCTTTTCTGGAAGTAAGGGACCTCGAAACTGTTGTGCACGCACTGGTAACCTCACGCCTGGACTTCTGTAATGCACTCTACTTGGGGCTACCCTTGTGCTTGGCTCGGAAGCTTCAGCTGGTACAAAATATGGCAGCCAGACTTATTTTTGGTACATCTAGGAGG
This sequence comes from Sceloporus undulatus, assembly GCF_019175285.1. Taxonomy (NCBI): domain Eukaryota; kingdom Metazoa; phylum Chordata; class Lepidosauria; order Squamata; family Phrynosomatidae; genus Sceloporus; species Sceloporus undulatus. Next base: position 19,355,254 of record NC_056525.1, on the reverse strand, counting down.
GACCACATTACTCCGGTTCTGAGGTCCCTCCACTGGCTGCCTATTAGCTTCCGGGCCCAGTACAAGGTGTTGGTTATTACCTTTAAAGCCCTAAATGGCTTGGGTCCAAGCTATCTCAGGGACCGTCTCCTCCCGTATAATCCTCCCCGCGCTCTCCGGTCCTCTGGGAGGAACTTACTGCAGCCTCTAAAATCTAGGCTTGCGGCGACCTCCCAGAGGGCATTTTCTGCTGTCGCCCCCAAACTCTGGAACGACCTGCCGAATGAGATCCGTCAGTTGACATCATTAGACAGCTTTAAAAAAGCTGTCAAGACGGATCTCATCCGGCAGGCCTTTCCAGATTAACCATCCCGGCCTGGGCTCCCTGATCCCCTCTTTCCTCTCGTGGCCCCATCTTCAGTGATGGTTGAGGATCTCCAGAGGGACACCAGGGTTTTTAGTTTGTTTTAACTATATTTTATGTTTTGATATTGTGTTTTTAATCTGTCATATTTTTTAATACTTTTATAAGGAGGGGAGGGATTATAATGTTTTTAATTTTATATTTTACTCTGTTATAATTCACTGTTGTCAACCGCCCGGATTGGTTCGCCACAGGGGGGTATACAAATAAATATTATTATTATTATTATTATTATTATTATTATTATTATTATTATTATTACAAATATGTAGGCATAGGCTCTTTTCTCACTAATGCTGAATGTTCAGTCAAGGGCTATGTTAGTTTCAAAGAGATATAGAGGATGTTTCTATCATTGATTATTAGCCACAATTATTATGTGAAACCCAAAGCTGTCCCATCACTTCTCCATCTGAGAAGAAAGAAAAGGTGGTTCTCAACCACAATTTCATCTACTGAACTAATAACTGAATCTTACTCTATCTTTGATAGTGAACTGAATCTTCTATCATATCTAAAGATGGTCGGGTAGCTCAGAGAGTACAAGACAGCTGAGCAGGTTGTGTGTCAGGAGTTGCACTTTAAAAAAAAAAAAGGTAAAGGTAGTCACTTGATATGAATGTCTAGTCATAACCAACTATAGGCGGCAGTGCTCATCTCCATTTCTAAGCCAAAGAGCCAGCATTGTCCGAGGACTGCTCTGGTGGTCATGTGGCGAACATGACTGCACCGAATGCCGTTACCTTTCCACTTAAGTAGTATCCATCTATCTACTTGCACTTGCATGCTTTCGAACTGCTAGTTTGGCAGAAGCTGGGACTAGTGATAGGAATTCACCCCATCATGCAGTACTTGGGCCTCAAACTGCCAACCTTCTAATCTTCTGATCATCAGAATTGGCATCTTAACCACTAAGCCACTGCACCTTACCTGACATAAAATAATGATAGTTGGTGTGATGGGTTATATAGTTGAAAAGGCTACTGCTAAAACATGGTGGTCTCAGACACAGTTGCAGAGATAACAATGGAAAGGAGGCAAGCATGAGTCAAGTCTGTTCAAGTTTGTTTCAGTGAAAGGAATATAGCAGCAATAACAAAGAAGGGGCAGTAAGGGAATGAGAGGGGGAAATGTGTTTATTAATTGTAACAAATAAACATTAAGATCACCCAGAGTTAAAATTGTGTACAATTTACTTAGGCTATTTAACACTTGCTGGTAAGTTCTGATAATGAATGTCACTGGACTGGATGCATAATGTCTTCACTTTGCCTAATGGTAGGGCCAGACTTGATGGAACCTTTGTGGTCAGAGGCAATATGCCATGGACTCCCACTTATTGAGGGGAACAGTCATGGTTAATTGCTTACATGCTCAGTTTGTGGTCTCATCATAGTCATTATTCAATTTGCTGAATAGATGTGAAGGTGGCAAGAGAAAGGGGTGCAAAACCCAAGGTTCATATAACAGTAATTTAAAATACTTCAAAAGTGCAAATAGGAGAAGAATTCTATCCCAGAAACACAGCTATGGAAAATTTCAAAAAGGTATTTAACTCTACTGCTAGAAGTGGATTTGCAGTGCAAGCATTACCAATCCACCTGGTATGGAGAACTCATATTTGTTCAGCCAACAAATCTACCCATATGTGATTTTTTCTTTTGTAAATACAGTGGTATGATATTACTGTAATCTTCTCATTTTCTGCTAGAGCTGACATTATAGAAAGTAATGTTAGAGCAGGCTCAGGTGCAATAACAAAACTAACAAGCTTATGGACTTTATACTATCAGGAAGTACAAACACTATTGATGACAAAATCTTGTACATTTTTTCCTGTCACCTGTGGTATAAGACACATCTCTATTTTCAACACCTGAAAATTTCCGCACTTGATCAATCTTGATCTTAGATACTAGTAACAATAACCAATATTTGTCAATTAGTCCTAGACATGAACAAAAATGTTTGGGATGCCAGCATGGCATAGTGGCTTGAGTGTTGGACTAGGACTCTGGAGACCAGGGCTCAATTGCCCACTTGGCCATGAATATTATTTGTTTTAACTTTAGGTTTTTGTTTTTGTTTTTTTAAAAAAGAATTTACAGTCTTTACTTGTAATCTATTCTTAATGTAAATTCAAGAAATTAAAATTAGATTCCATTCAATTATGAAAGCCTAATATCAAAACAAAGCATATTTATGACTTCCAGTGTGTATTATACCATCAGTAGTTAAGATAATGAACTTCTGTAATTTTGTCAGGGGTCATTTTTGGGCTTCAGTCTACCATTCTAGTCATTCTATTGTGTGGAAAGCAATAGCCCTTTTATGTAATTTGCATCATTAATAAAGTAAGATTTTACACTGAAATTTTCTCTGACTTTTCCCTCAAAGGTTATTCTATTCTTACTTGCAAGTTACTTTGTAAAAAAACCTAAACTATAAATTTCTATTACTCACAAAACAATTACTTCCATTTTTCCTTATAGAATTTTAACAAAGATTCCTATTCCTTCTTTACTTTTTCCATTAATTTTCCATTTAGTAATTCTGTGAGATGAATATTATTGTTATTCATCTTAGATCAAAACTCTTGTAGGCAAACAACACAGAAAGAGAGAGAGCTTATTCTGTGTGTTCTTAGAAGCTTATTGATGCCTGTTGCCTTAGAGCAGTGTAATGATCTTTTTTAATGGCACAAAAACCCAGAGGTGCAAGCAGGGGTCAGGAAAGGAAGAGACACTAGGGATCACATTGCAAACATACAATAGTTGATGGGAGCACATCAAGGAATTCTAGAAGAAAATTAGCATGTGCTTTGTAGATTATAGGAAAGGCTTTGCCTGCATAGATCATGAAAACTATGGAACACAGAATGGTTCTCAGTTGGCAAAGGCATCAGGCAAGGCCGCATTCTATCACTCTACTTGTTCAAATTATATGCAGAAAATATCATATAAACAGCAGGCTTAGAGTCAGAAGAAGGAGGAGTGAAGACAGGAGGAAGGAACATCAACAATCTAAGATATATGGATGACACCATACTACTAGCAGAAAACATCACAGAAATTGTTCCAGTAATTGGAACAATTATTGAGGAAGGTAAAAGAAGAAAATGCAAAGGCAGGATTAATGCTGAACATAAAGAAAACAAAAATAGTGACCATGGAGGATCTACATCAATTCAACCTAGACAATGAGAAAATTGAAATGAAGACTTTCTGTACTTTAGATCAAACATTGATAAGAACAGAGATTGCAGTCAAGGAATAAGAAGGCTATGAATGGGAAGGGGGGTTATGAAAGAACTAGACAAGATCCAAAAATATAAAGATATACAACAGAGCAGTGGAGGACAGGGGTCTTGGAGATGTCTCGTCTTCAGGGTCACCATGAATTGTGGTTGACTTGAGGGCAGCTCACAACAAACAGCAACAAAGATACCTTGAAGATAGTGGAAGTGGGGGCACAGCAGAGAAAACCATCTCCACCCAGAGAGCAGAGTGCCATACCATTTCTCAAGCATGTTGGGAGCTGGCAATATAATTTTCTCTTCTGACAATGCTGCCATGTCCCTGTTGTTGCAGCGCCTGTGGCCATTTTCTTCTCCTGCCACCACACTCCCTATGTAGCTACCCCTAACACTGCTAAAGTCATGCCATCCAACAAAACCATGGTCCTAGTTTAAATATCAAGTTTGATAAAATTTGATTAATAAATGTAGAAAGCCAGTGCAGTGGCCTCCCATATTGCTCTTGTTTCTCATACTTCATAGGCTACTTGGCTCAAACAGAGAGTCTATGATATCAACGGGTGACATTGGTTTTTACTCCCTTGTCTTAGCTATAAAAGAGCTGTGCATATTCTGCTGAAGAGAATGGGGAAAGACACAAATTTTAGGAAGCTGCAAGCAGTGCAAACACAAAACAACACTAGATCCTTTTAGTCATCCATGTGTGCATGCAAGGTTTACCACATTTATTTGCAGAAGTGCTCCCCCAAGTGGTGAAAGACATCTGTTTATCAGAGAATAGATTGCCCTCACTTGCATAATTTGCATTTAGTTTGCTTGGTTTTTTTAATTGGCCACTGGAAGCTAAAGACATGCTTCATTTGCATCTGATTGCTGAGGCACCTATCTCAGAGGAAATGTCATTGTGAGAGGGAATATGTTTTAATCATAGGAAATGTGGCTTGATGTGTCAAACAACCAAAGATCTTGCAACTTTGCAGTAACAAAGAAAAGGAATGAACAAACTAAATACTAGCTTGTTAAAAACAAACAAACAAACAAACAAACAAACACCTTGACACGGAGAGGGGAAATTCTGAAGGCAAAACCACAGAGTTTTTTCTGAAACAAACCAGGCTTGGTCTAAATGGTATGGCTCTATTTAACTATATTTTACTACTTTGAGCTCCTTGAGGGAAGAACAGCATATGTATAATCATAACGTTGTACCAGTAGCCAGCAGCAGATAAAGTTACAACTCACCTCTAGACAAAATCTAGTTATACAAGACCAAAGACAGAATCAATAGCAAGTTCCCAAAGAGGTTTACATATGACCCTGAAGAGGCCTAGGAGGATTTTGCAAATGCAGATGTAATCCATGAGGCAAAAACCAAAAGAGCAATATTTGTTTCAGCTCTCCTTTCAAGCTTCACAAAGCTAGACAGATAGACTGGATCGATGGGCAGACAGGTTGGGAACTGCATCCTTGAATTCCAGACCTGTTTCTATTTTCAAAGCACTTAGACCTCTTGCTGAACTGCTAACAGATTCATGAGCTGCACTGGCTGACATTTTATTTGAAATTTCCCAGGCAGAGGGGGATGGGGAGAAAAATGTAAAGAGCTTGGACCAAAGAACAAAGCTGCATGTGATCTTGACAGACTGCCTTCAGGATGGCTCATGGATAGGAAAGCAGGGAGAACCAAGTTTAACACACACACACACACACACAGCATCTGGTGTTGATTAATTTCTGTGGCAGCCCCTTGGAGCAGGTTGGGAGGCATTGCACTTGTCACCGCACTTGAGACTGTAGTAATACGAAAAGTCATTGACTGCTCAGAGGTGTCAGTCTCGCACTTGCAACCTGCATCTCTAGGAAGCAGCTTTTAGAGGTGTTCAATCTGTACACTTCACACCCTAATGATGCCAAGATCTGCTGGAATCAGCATGTCTAGACTGGCTTTAAGAGTGCTCCATGTGGATGAGGAAGAGAGGCCCCAAAAGTGGAAAGGTAGCACGGCTTGAGGACATATGAACAGCCATACTGGTTCAGACAAAAGAACAGTCTAATCCAGTATTCTCTCCAAACAATAACCAGCTACCATCATCCCTCCACACAGACATTTTTATTCAGACAGCCTTTTAAAACAGAAAGTCTTTAAAGAATGGGTTGGGGATATTCTACTGTTTTATAATGTACTGTTTTAAGTGTTTTTATCTTTTTAAACTGCATTTTATTCTTTTAATTAGTGATTTGTTTTAATATTGTAATAGTTTAATTCTATTTAAACACTCACTTTTGTATCCTTTTAATTGTACATCTCTGCTCCCCCAATTGTGAGGGAAAAGCAAGATAATAATAATAATACAGTGCCTGTGTCATACGCTGGAAGCCGCACTGGAAGGAAGAGAGCTGTGCACTGGAAGAAAACAATGGTGCGCGCTCCTGTGGCGTGCGCCCTGTATGCCACTGCTGCGCTGCCACCAGCACGAGCCCCATTCATTTTAATGGAGCTTGAGCATCCGTGTTTTCCCCCCCTTTAACAAGTGTGTGTGTTTGTGTGTTGTGTGTGTTCCCGGAATATCCCCCACATAAGGAAGGTGATGACGTAAAATAAATAATAATAATAATAATAATAATAATAATAATAATACACATTTTTAAATCCACAGATTTAACCATCCATGGCTTGAAAATTTCGAAAAATACTATAAATTCCAAAAAGCACAACCTTCATTTTTGCCATTTTTATATAAGAGATAACATTTTTTACTCTGCCATTGTATTTAATAGGACTTGACATCCAAGGGTCCATTGTAATGCCAGGACCTGCCAGTAAGGCATGAGTGCAAATGCATCCTCCATCTAATGTTCCACAGCAACCACTATAAAGAGGCAACGTTGCACTTATACTAAAGGAGAACATTGGGTGGCATCCTGTTAGTGACCCATGTGGAACATAAGTGTCCCCCAGATCCAGACCACAGCCCAAGGCTTGTGAATCTCTTCTATACGATTGCCAAAAATCCGACCATATCTCTCCGCCCTCACTGCCAAGATCCTGGTCCATGCCTACGTTGGTCCAACAACTTGATTACTGGTAATGTCCCCCCTGGCCTGGGCTTCCTCTCTCTCTCACCCTCCGTCCTTTAATTCTGTTCAGCATTCTGCTGCACGCATTATCACATTGCCCACCGCTCTCGACCACCTCCCTCCCGGTTGGCAATCCCTTCACTGACTCCCCCCCTCCCTTTCCACATTCCCAGTATAAGCTCCTGCTGTCCACGTTTAAAGCCCCTCCATGGGCTGGCCCCTCCTTACTTATCAGACCTCTATTTCTCCTCACTTTCCCCACTCGGGCCCTCCCGCTCTGGTAGTCAAGGTCTGCTTGTCACAGCCCAGCATTTTCCTTCTGCCCCCCATCTCGGATTTGCCCATTTACACTTGTTGCCCCTTCACGCCTGGAACCTTTCTTCCCCCGCCGAGCAAGAGCCATCACTTCTTTAACCAGCTTTCAAAACGGAGTTGAAGACCTCCTGTTCAGGGAGTTTCCCTAGGCATTGCATAACTGTCCACTTGCTATTGATGTTCTTTTGTTGCCTGTTTTATGAATCATTCCTGTCTTGCCATGTATTTATATGTTATTATGCTACTAGAAGGTCCCTTCCCACCCCACCTCCCTTCCTCCCTTTTTGTGTCGTTCTTTGTTAGATTGTACGCCTGAGGCAGGGAAACCATCCAATTAAAAGATTGTATGTACACGCTGTGTAATTTACAGCGCTTTATAAAATAAGGTTAATAATAATAATAATAATAATAAGTGTGGTTTATGCATATGTCCCCTCTTGGGCTGAGAACACAGAGGGTGATTTTCGCTCTCCCTTCCACTCTGTCCTAAAACATCTTTCTGGCCAGCTGTTAAGCCCTGGGGCCACTGCTGCTTATATCTTGGGAGGAGGGGGAATGGAGGCCAATCAGAATCAGAAGATGCAGCTGCTATGGCCGCTCTCTGAGGAAGAAAACTCTGTGATTACCATGGTGTTTAAAAGTGAATCAAAGTGTACACACTGCATAGTGTGAAGGATCCCTGGAGTGGCCCTAACAAGCCCCTGTATGTAAACTAAGGAATCAATAAGCTTTATGCATGGCACTTCGAATGGAATGTGCAAGAGGGGGAAAACATGTGTTACTGCATGGGAGAACCTGCTATGCCACCGGGTCCCCAAGCCATTCCCTAGCTATTCCTGGCAGCTGATTTGAAGAATGGTTCAAAATCTCCCTTCAAAAATCGGCTGCAAAGGAAATGGATTAGGAACAGTTGGAGACTCCTGGCAGCAATGACAGCATTCTCCCCCTACTCCATTCCCATTCCCATTCTGTTTCTGTCCCTCCAAGTGCTGTGTGCATAAGCCTTAATGTCTGGTGATGGTTAAAACTGTGTCACTGAGTTGTTAATTGTTGTATTTAACTGTACCATCTGTATTTATTCATTGTTTCTAAGTATATATAATATGAGATTATATTTACTGAGTAGGTACTTGGATTTCTTCGATGATGGGGTGCGGTTTCATGAGGAGGGACTTCTGCACAACAAACGGGTTTACATCTCACGCCAGTTGGAATAAATGTTTTGCAACAGTCTCAAGAATCGATCAATCAATTTGATCCTGTGAATATCTTTGTGAGGAGGGCTTTAAACTGAGTTTCGTGAGGAGGGAGAACAGTATTAAGGAAGGCCAAAAGGGCTGGAGAAAATACTCAAACTGACCGTAGAGGAACAAGACAAAATACTGCAAGGACCCACAGTGGGAGGCAAAAAAAAACTTGCACTGGCCAGCAGGTAAGGGGACCCTTGGTCTGTGATGTCCTCTACAACTAATGCACAAAGCATGGGAAATAAACAAGATGAACTCCGACACTTCCTAGTACAACAAAGCAATATATATAATAGGCTCACTGAAACCTAGTGGGATGAGTCCCTCATGATTGGAATGTAGAAATAGCGGGGTATAACCCTTTTAAAGAGAATAGGCCAAACAGGAAAGCAGGAGGAAAACACTATATGTCAGAGATATTTACACCATGAAGAATCCAGGACATCCATCATGGAAGCCAGGTGGAGGGACATCTGGATAAAAATTAAAGGGGGGAAACAACAAGGATGTTTTGTGGTGGGATCTACACACGGCCCCCAAGTCAGATTAGAGGAATTCAACACTCAGAAAGGAAGAGTATTAGTGATGGGTGAAACTTTCAACTGCCTGAAGATTCTTGGAATTCAACTCAGCAAAATCCCTCAAGGTCTTAGCCAAATTCATCCCACTTGCCGG
>NC_056525.1:19336540-19346255 GCF_019175285.1 Sceloporus undulatus | reverse complement strand
CCAGGGACCTGCCAGTAAGGCATGAGTGCAAATGCATCCTCCATCTAATGTTCCACAGCAACCACTATAAAGAGGCAAGTTGCACTTAATACTAAAGGAGACATTGGGTGGCATCCTGTTAGTGACCCATGTGAACATAAGTGTCCCTCAGATCCAGACCACAGCCAAGGCTTGTAGATTCTTTCTATACGATATTGCCAAAATCCGACCATATCTCTCCGCCTCCACTGCCAAGATCCTGGTCCATGCCCTAGTGGTCTCACAACTTGATTACTGTAATGTCCTCCTGGCTGGGCTTCCTCTTTCTCACCTCCGTCCTTTAATTTCTGTTCAGCATTCTGCTGCACGCATTATCACATCTGCCCACCGCTCTGACCACATCTCTCCCGTGTTGGCATCCCTTCACTGACTCCCCCTCCCTTTCCACATTCAGTATAAGCTCCTGCTGTCCCCGTTTAAAGCCCTCCATGGGCTGGCCCCTCCTTACTTATCAGACCTTATTTCTCCTCACTTTCCCACTCGGGCCCTCCGCTCTGGTAGTCAAGGTCTGCTGTCACAGCCCAGCATTTCCTCTGCCCCATCTCGGATTTGCCCATTTACACTTGTTGCCCCTCACGCCTGGAACCTTCTTCCCCCGCGAGCAAGAGCCATCACTTCTTTAACCAGCTTCAAAACGGAGTTGAAGACCATCCTGTTCAGGGAAGTGTTCCTAGGCATTGCATAACTGTCACTTGCTATTTGATGTTCTTTTGTTGCCTGTTTTATTGAATCATTTCCTGTATTGCCATGTACTTTATATGTATTATGCTACTAGAGAGGTCCCTTCCCCACCACCACTCCCTTCTCCTTTTGTGTCGTGTCTTGTTAGATTGTAAGCCTGAGGGCAGGGAACCATCCAATTAAAAAGATTGTATGTACAGCGCTGTGTAAATTTACAGCGCTTTATAAATAAAGGTTAATAATAATAATAAATAATAATAAGTGTGGTTTATGCATATGTCCCTCTTTGGCTGAGACACAGAGGGTTATTTTCACTCTCCTTCCACTCTGTCTAAAACATCTGTCTGGCAGCTGTTAAGCCCTGGGGCCACTGCTGCTGTGAATATCTTGTGAGGAGGGGAGGAATGGAGGCAAATCAGAATCAGAAGATGCAGCTGCTATGGGCTCTCTGAGGAAGGAAAACTCTGTGATTACCATGGTGTTTAAAGTGGAATCAAAGTGTACAACTGCATAGTGTGAAAGGATCCCTGGAGTGGCCCTACAAGCCTGGTATGTATAAACTAGGAATCAATTAAGCTTATTGCATGGCACTTCGAATGGAATGGAAGAGGGGGAAAACATGTGTTACTGCATGGGAGAACACTGCTGATGCCACCGGGAGTCCCCAAGCCATTCCCTAGCTATTCCTGGCAGCTGATTTTGAAGAATGGTTCAAAATCATCCTTCAAAATCGGCTGCAAAGGAATGGATAGGGAACAGTTTGGAGACTCCTGGCAGCAATGACAGCATTCTCCCTACTCCATTCCATTCCATTCTGTTTCTGTCCCTCCAAGTGCTGTGTGATAAGCTTAATTGTCTGGTGATGGTTAAACTGTGTCACTGAGTTGTTAATTGTTGTAGTTAACTGTACCATCTGTATTTATTCATTGTATGTTCTAAGTATATTATAATATTGAGAATTATAATTTACTTGAGTAGGTACTTGGATTCTTCGATGATGGGGTGCGGTTTCATGAGGAGGGACTTCTTGCAACAAAAGGGTTACATCTCATGCCAGTTGGAATAAATGTTTTTGCAACAGTCTCAAGAATTTGATCAATCAATTTGATCCTGTGAATATCTTGTGAGGAGGGCTTTAAACTGAGTTTCGTGAGGGAGGGAGACAGTATTAAGGAAGGCAAAAGGGCTGGAGAAAATAGTCAAACTGACGTAGAGGAAACAAGACAAATACTGCAAGGACCCAACAGTGGGAGGCAAAAAAACTTGCACTGGCAGCAGGTAAAGGGGACCCTTGGTCTGTGATGTCTCTACACTAATGCACAAAGCATGGGAAATAAACAAGATGAACTCAAACTCCTAGTACAACAAAGCAAATATGATATAATAGGCATCACTGAAACCTAGTGGGATGAGTCTCATGATTGGAATGTAGAAATAGAGGGGTATAACCTTTTAAAGAGAAATAGGCCAAACAGGAAAGCAGGAGGAAAAGCACTATATGTCAGAGATATTTACACCAGTGAAGAGATCCAGGACATCCATCATGGAAGCCAGGTGGAGAGCATCTGGATAAAAATTAAAGGGGGGAAACAACAAGGATGTTGTGGTGGGAGTCTACTACAGGCCCCCAAGTCAGATAGAGGAATTCACACTCAGAAAGGAGAGATGTAGTAGTGATGGGTGACTTCAACTATCCTGATAATTGCTGGAATTCAAACTCAGCAAAATCCTCAAGGTCTAGCAAATTCATCACTTGCCTCGAAGAGAATTTCATTGTCCAAAAGGTGGAAGAGGCAACAAGAGGGTCAGCTATTTTAGATCTGATCCTAAACATCAGGGATGACTTGGTTAATGGGGTGCAAGTGGTGGGATCCTTAGGTGGAAGTGACCATGTTCTCTTGGAGTTTGTTATACAGTGGAAAGGAGAAGCCAGGCATAGTCAGACACACATTCTAGACTTTAGGAGAGTGGATTTCAATAAACTTAAAAAAGTATTGAGGGCGATCCTGTGGTCAGAAATACTTAAAGAGAAGGGAGTTCAAGACGGATGGGAGTTTCTCAAAAGGGAGATACTGAAGGCACAATTTCAAACAGTTCCAGTGAGAAAGAAAAATAGAAGATGTCTCAAGAAACCAGGATGGATGACTAAGGAACTTTCAACTGAGCTAAGTTTTAAACAGAACATGTATAAGAAATGGAAAAAGGGGGAAATCACGAAAAAGGAATTCAAAGAAATAGCAGGCATGTGTAGGGGTAACGTCAGAAAAGCTAAAGCACAGAATGAACTCAGGCTTGCTAGAGAGGTTAAGAACAATAAAAAGGGCTTTTCTGGATATGTCTGCAGCAAAAGGAAGAAGAAAGAAATAGTAGGGCCACTATGTGCAGAAGATGGCAAAATGTTAACAGGGGACAGAGAAAAGGCAGAATTACTCAACACCTTCTTTGCCTCAGTCTTCTCAGAAAAGGCAAAGGGTGCTCAACCTGAGGATAATGGAGCGAAGGACAGAATAAGGGAATCTCAGCACAGAATAAGTAAAGAGATAGTACTGGAATATCTTGTTAATCTAAATGAATTTAAGTCTCCAGGACCAGATGAACTCCATCCAAGGGTATTGAAAGAACTGGCAAATGTAATATCGGAGCCATTGGCAATAATCTTTGTAAACCACTGGAGAACAGGAGAAGTCCCAGCAGACTGGAGGAGGGCAAACGTTGTCCCCATCTTCAAAAAGGGGAAAAAAGAGGATCCCAACAATTATCGTCCAGTTAGTCTGATATCAATACCAGGAAAGAATCTAGAGCAGATCATTAAACAGAGAGTCTGTGAACATCTAGAAGGCAATGCCATAATCACAAAAAGTCAACATGGGTTTCAGAGAAACAAGTCATGCCAGACAAATCTAATCTCTTTTTTTGATAAAATTACCGGCTTGTTAGATGACGGGAATGCTGTGGATATAGTATATCTTGATTTCAGTAAGGCCTTTGACAAGGTTCCCCATGACATTCTTGCAAACAAGCTTGTAAAATGTGGACTAGACAAGGCAAATGTCACATGGATTTGTAATTGGTTGACTGGCCGAACCCAAAGGGTGCTCAACAATGGCTCCTTTTCATCATGGAGAGAAGTGACCAGTGGGGTCCCACAGGGGTCTGCCCTGGGCCCATTGTTATTCAATGACTTGGATGACAGAATTGGGGCCATACTCATCAAATGTGGAGACGACACCAAATTAGGAGGAATACCTAATACACCAGAGAACAGGATCAAAATTCAAAATGACCTGAATAGACTAGAAAGCTGGGCCAAAGCTAACAAAATGAAATTCAACACGGAGAAATGTAAGGTACTGCACTTAGGGTGGAAAAATAAAATGCACAGATATAGGATGAGGGAAACCTAACTGAATGAAACTACATGTGAAAGGGATCTGGGGATCCAAGTAGACCACAAGTTGAACATGAGCATTATCCAATGCAATTTTAGGCTGCATCAATAAAAGTATAGTGTCTAGATCAACAGAAGTAATAGTGCCACCATATTCTGCTCTGGTCAGGCCCCACCTCGAATATTGTGTCCAGTTCTGGGCACCACAATTCAAAAAGGACATTGAGAAACTGGAGCGTGGAGGGCGACTAAAATGGTGAAAGGTCTGGAAACCATGCCCTATGAGGAACGACTTAGGAAGCTGGGAATGTTTAGCTTGGAGAAAAGAAGGTTAAAATGTGATATGATAGCCCTGTTTAAATATTTGAAGGGATGCAATATTGATGAGGGAGCAAGCTTGTTTTCTGTTGCTCCAGAGATTAGGACCCAGAACAATTGATGCAAGCTCTAGGAAAAGAGATTCCACCTCAACATTAGGGGGAACTTCTTGACAGTAAGGGCTCTTCGACAGTGGAACACACTCCCTTGGAGAATGGTGGAGTCTCCCTCCTTGGAGGTCTTTAAGCAGAGGCTGGATGGCCATCTGTCGGTTATGCTTTGATTGAGATTTCCTGCATGGCAGAGGGGTTGGACTGGATGGCCCTTGTGGTCTCTTTCAGCTCTATGATTCTATAATTCTATGATTCTGTGATTCTTTTGTAGAGAAATACCAATTACCATCACACTAAAAAAACAAACAGAAAAGAAAACATCTGATAATGAGAATGGCAGCTGTATAGAATCATAGAATTTTAGTATAGGATCATAGAACCAGTCCTTAAGCAAAATTTCCAGTGTGACATAGTTGATCCCACTGCAAAACTGCATTCACTACTCATAATTATTCATTTTACATACTTTGATGCCCCATCTCCAATCTTCTGCCTCTGATCTAAACCACAAGTGGGCAAAGTGGAGCCTGAAGGATGCATGTGACTCCTGTATCTCACTTCTGTGACATCTGAAACCCCCACCCGTCTCCCCAAGCCCCCCATCCTTAAAAAATGCAAAAATTTATATGTGATTTTCTCCCTGAAACCATGCAGAAGGCCCACAAACATGTGAAAACATTAAAAAATAACTGCACTCCCAGAATAACAAACCAACAAACCCAGAAACCGATGCCCACAATACATCAATTTTCTTCTACAATATGATGACAGGAAGTAATGCAATATGTTGAAAGAGACTGCAGAGGAAAACTGAGGCATTTGGGTTTGCTCTGAGATGTGTGTGCAGTCCCCTAGGGGGCAATTCAGAGGCATTGTCTCTTGGGCCCTACAGAGTTGACCACCTCAAGGTAAACTATGGGTGGAAATCATGCAGTCCTCCAGATGTTGTTGAACTTCAGTTAGCATCATTCTATTTGCTATTCTAGCTAGATCTGCTGGGACTACAGTCTGCAACATCTGATGTGCCATATGACTCCTATCCCTGATCTGAACTTACAAGATAAGACAGAACATTCTGGCCTTGAATCTAATTCTAGCCTTCCCATCTTTGCGTAATTGGGCTGGTTCATCCCCAGTCGATGCTTCACTAGGAAAGAATGAGGGTTTTGTTTCAGGTTATTTTTTTATAGAATTTATCAGATTTCATATTCAGCATGAAAAAGAATTTGATTTTTCTAAAAAGAAAAGAATGTAAGACACAGCAAAACTGTCAAGATTCATCCATCCGGGTCTGAGTATTTGAGTGCTCAGCTCAAGTCTAAGTTCCTGACAGAATTGGGGGCATTCTTATCAAAATTGCAGACGACACCAAATTAGGAGGAGTAACTAATACAGGAAAAGAGATTCCACCTCAACATTAGGAAGAACTTCCTGATCATTTTTATATGTTTCCCCCATTGATCACATCATGTTTGCATGCACTTTTTAAATATACACAGCTTTAAGATGAGCACATTTACTTTCACATAATTTAAGAAAGAAAGAATGTGACACTTGTGGCTTATTCCCAGTGAAGGGAAACTAAGAGATACATGTTTGTTTAAAGTCTCAGTGAATGCAAATTTCATTCTGTCCCTGTTCATGACCTGCAGTGGGAATTGCATCATATCTCCAGAACTTTATTCTACAGAAGCCATGATTAAAAAGTCTTGGAAGCTTATTACAAGTGTTTAGGAGAACATCATTCCAGTCTAGACAAAAATGATTTGCTGGTTCTCAGAGGAGCCTGTAGACATTAGCTGTCATCCCTCTAGAGTGATGAGAGGGGATTTTGTGGAGGAAAACAAAAAACAAAAAACCCTGACGATAATACAACCAAACAGAAGGAAAGTAGAAGAAATTGAAAAGAGGCATTCTGGCAGGACTGGGACCAGCTGATATGGTTCATACAATACCCAAAATCCACACAAATGCTGTGCTGTTTCATGATACTCTGGGTTGGAATGGCTTGCACGACACAACTGACACTGGGGAGGGGGATGCTGTTGAAGGCCTCTAAACTGAATGTAGAGTTGTCTGATGAGAAAATACACAGGATTGATCCCCCCCTCTTATTTTCTGTCTTGAAGCATTTGCAAATTAAACACTTGGGAGTGAAAAAGGAGTCTTTGGGAAAATGGCACACACACATTAACATCCTCAGCACAGGTCCATAAGTAATAGTTTTGAGTTTTTCCTGATGTAGTAAAAAGATGCACAAATTATAGAATTGTTACAAACCAGGGTGTCTAGGGACTATATCACACCAGCCTTGTAAGGGTCCACAATACCATTAGTTTAGCAATAGTCATGATCACACAGCTCTTCAAAATTGCCATAGTGCTGTTTCTGTCTAGGCCTCTGTTTTCCACACACCAGCCTCCATAGTCCTGCCTATGCCCTTCCCTTTTGGACAGATCCTGGCAAGCACCACCATTTAATGTCTGGGCTAGTTTCTGGACTGAATGGTGAGACTTTCCCCTCCTTCTTCCTTGGCAGCACTGACATGCCTATCAGCTTTGTTGTTGTTAACTGCCTTCATGTCGATCTCAACCCATGGCGACCCTATGGATGAGACATCTCCAGGCACCCCTGTCTTCTGCTGCTTTGCCCAGCTCCTGTAAGCTCATATTCATGGTTGCAGCTCTAGTCTGAGGCAAAGGAAGTGCCCAGCATCTGATCTGGGCACTTCAACAGATCTTAAAAGCAAGCAAGCAATTGTGAGTTGATGGTGGCATTGCCACTGAGGGAAGAGGAAAAAACCCTCCTTGTTTGGGTCTCAGAACTGGCCTAGATATTTAAATGGAAGTCCTGTCAGGGCAAACTCCAAAGAAAACTGTGGAAGGTAAAAAGCCCATGATAAGTTCCAAATCTGGGGATGATAGGGCTAGGCATTGTGTGGTCTTATTGCTCTGGATTTGGCCATATGGATGTTTGTCATGGGGCCTTATCACCCTAGATTCTGGAGAAGGGCAGGTTTAAAACTTTTTTTTACAGCAGCACACATTTTACACTCATATTGAAAAGTCAAAGAGATACCAACAATAGAAGACTGGTTAATAAAATGGAAAGAGATGGTTGAATCTGACAAACTTATCTTATTAATGATAATTCACCCTCTTGAGGGAGAGAGAGGCAGGCTAGCTCCAACAGGCCTGCATGGAAGAAGATTAACCATCCATAAGAAGCCAAGTCCTCCCTCCAGTCCATCTCCCTTGGTCCAGGCCTTGGAGGTAGAGAAGAACTGCTGGACCTCATCCCCTTCCCCACCACCACTCCCTTCTCCCTTTGTGTCGTGTCTTTTTAGATTGTAAACCTGAGGGCAGGGAACCGTCCAATTCAAAAGATTGTATGTACAGCGTTGAGTAAATTTACAGCGCTTTCTAAATAAAGGTTAATAATAATAATAGAATCATAGAATCATAGAATCATAGAGTTGGAAGAGACCGCAAGGGCCATCCAGTCCAACTCCCTGCCATGCAGGAAATCCAAATCAAAGCATCCCCAACAGATGGCCATCCAGCCTCTGTTTAAAGACCTCCAAGGAAGAAGACTCCACTACACTCCGAGGGAGTGTGTTCCACTGTCGAACAGCCCTTACTGTCAGGAAGTTCCTCCTAATGTTCAGGTGGAATCTCTTTTCCTGTAACTTGCATCCATTGTTCCGGGTCCTGTTCTCTGGAGCAGCAGAAAACAAGCTTGCTCCCTCCTCAATATGACATCCTTTCACATATTTAAACAGGGCTATCATATCACCTCTTAATCTTCTCTTCTCCAGGCTATACATCCCCAGCTCTCTGAGTCGCTCCTCATAGGGCAAGGTTTCCAAACCTTTCACCATTTTAGTCGCCCTCCTTTGGACACGCTCCAGTTTCTCAATGTCCTTTTTGAATTGTGGTGCCCAGAATTGGACACAATATTCCAGGTGGGGCCTGACCAGAGCAGAATATAATGGCACAATTACTTCTCTTGATCTAGACACTATACTTTTATTGATGCAGCCTAAAATTGTATTGGCCTTTTTAGCTGCCGCATCGCACTGTTGACTCATGTTCAACTTATCATCTACTTGGACTCCTAGATCCCTTTCGCATGTACTTTCATTCAGCAATGTGTCTCCCAACCTATATCTGTGCATTTCATTTTTTCGCCCTAAGTGCAGTACCTTACATTTCTCTGTGTTGAATTTCATTTTGTTAGCTTTGGCCCAGCTTTCTAGTCTATTCAGGTCATTTTGAATTTTGATCCTGTCCTCTGGAGAATAATAATAATAATAATAATAATAATAATAATAATAATAATAATAATAATTCACTAAAAAAATGGAGGAAGACCGGTGCCCTGTTGGAAAGCAACATGGATAAATTTAGCTGATATTGTATAAAGGATTAGATAAGCAAAGAAATAATTGGTTATGAGAATTATATAATAAATATCCTAATGGATATACAATATAGTCGATGTTATGGTTAAAGAAAGAAAAGAGAAATACTTTTTAGTGTAGTTTAAATTACTAAATAGAGAGGTAGAATTTACAATGGATTTGATAATATATTATGGTAATGAAGAATGTTTGAAGGGAATGGAAAGAGTTTTATCTTTTCAACAAGAGCAAGACACAAAGTACAAAACTATAGAGGTAATAAGGAATATGACAAGGTAAATGTTGATATACATTATTTGTTTAAATTTTTATATGCAAAGACTGATATTCTTCATGAACTGTTGAGTAATGATAATAATAATAATAATAATAATAATAATAATGGATATTTAAATAGTGTCAACCAGCCCACAGCTACATAGACACAGCAATGAAATCCATGTACATGTTCCTATGAAGGATCTCTCAGTCTGTCAGTTCTTCACCTCATTTCCATGTTGATTTTATGTGGAATGGGTCATCTATGCGGCACAAGGAAGGCCTTGTTTTTGGAACCACTCTAGGGTTCCAATATAGCTTCAGTGTAGAGTATGTTTGAGCCTCAGGTGCATGGGTGAGGGTAGCCCTGAACCAACAGATCATTGGCTGCTAAGTTAAAATGTGCTCTTCTTAGTCATTTCATTAATGACCTCTGTAAGATTCCACTTGGTTAACACTCTCCAAAGACTTCTCTTTCTCTCTCACTCCAGGAAA
>NC_056525.1:19312519-19336530 GCF_019175285.1 Sceloporus undulatus | reverse complement strand
AAGAAGAAGAAGAAGAAGAAGAAGAAGAAGAAGAAGAAGAAGAAGAAGAAGGGAGCCAGCCAATAGATCTGTACTCCAAAGCTCGCTGTACTCCAAAGGGCGAGTGTTCCACTTGGCTGAGAGTGAAAGCCGTCACTTCATTGTAGCAGGTATGGCTATATTAGGCAGCAGTCGGGGGGCCCTCAGGACTTACTTGATTACATGTTGGAACAGCTTCACTCTGTGGGCATTGGGCCAATTAGTCGTACAGAAAGACTGATGGCTTAGCACACCACATTCATCCACGTCAAAGGCTGCTGAATATATTGGTGCTTAGTTACAGCGCAAGGGCTACGTGTCACCTTAAACTACTTTCAAAGGGCACTTGTGATTTGCAACCAAGGCAGGCACAGTCTGTGAATGTGAAATCCCATCCCTTAAATTCATACTGCCATTTTCCACACTAGAATTCCTGCTGTCAGAACGGAAAGGGAGATAAAGATTGTGACATTATGGAGATCAGTTGGCCCTGCGCTTGCACCAGCAATAAGACTGGCTGGCAGGTGGAGTGCATGTGTTCCAGCTTCTTCTCTCTGGCATGCAGAACATGGTGGACAACAATTAACTTTATCCTCTTGGATAAGAGATAGTCCATAGAGATTTTGCATGTCATTAAAATGGTAAATTCTTTCCTGCACATAATCGTTGGTTGAATCTGACAAACTTACCTTATTAATGAAAATTCATCATCTGTTTGCTTAGACCCAAATAGATTTAACTCATTGAATCAGTTGTTGACTGGTTGGTCAAAAAGCAGACTAAACCCATTGATTCACTGTACTCTAATTTGGACTAACAATAAGGGACTTTCATACAACCAAATTGTAGTGCAAGCATCCTAGGCTGCTTCAGCACTGTAGAATTAATGCAATTTGATGCCAGTTTAACTGCCATAGCTCAGTGCTATGGAATTATAGAATCGGTAGTTTTATGAGACATTTAACCTTCTCTGTCAGAGCACTGTGATGTCACAACAAACTACAAATCCCAGGATTTCATTAGTTGGAGCCATGGCAGTTAAGCAGTGTCAAGCTGTATTAATTCTGCAGATAGCAGCTGCCCCATGATTGCATCCTATGGAATCCTGCGGTTTACAGTGTGGTGAGGGGCTAGAGCTGCCTGGATGAGAATTCCAAATAATCCTCCCTGAATTACAAATCCCAAGATTTTATAAGATGGAACCATGGCAGTTATAGGGGAATCATGAAGGTATCTAGTATCTATTTTGAAAAGCCCCTGGATTCAGAGTCAATCTGTATTCACTAGGGCTTGGTGTCTTTTTGTTCTGTCAGTATAGTAAGGAAGACCTAGTGATGGCTCCACAGCTTCCAATGGCCTGGACAGTGTATAGGAAAGCTGATCAAATGTTCTGGCAGTTACAGCCAAAAAAAATTACTTCCCCAAGGTGTGAGTCTGACCCACAGTTTGACACTCCTATGAGCAGAGAACATTGCTCAGTCCCTGGACATGCTGTTTTACATTTCTTACTTACAAGCTTTTTCTTTGTTGAGGTAGGAAATAAGAAGAGATGGCAGATGAGATTACAAAATAAATTCCTTTTCTTCCAGGAAAAACAGAGATAAACTTTTAATTTGTATCACCATAGTATGTCTTGGAGCTGGGAAAGGAAATAATTGATTCCAGCAGTTCTGTCCAAGCCCCAAGTCCTTGATCACCCTGTAGCAACGTCAGTTCTTTAAATTATTCAAATTGCCTCCCTATCTTGGTAGCATTCTCATAGAAGAATTGCAGAATGGTGGTACTTATTCCTTGGAATGTGGCATATATTAGGCTGAAGCAGAAAAATAGCTACACCCCAAATGGAGTTTCACTCTTGAATTGTTTTTTATAGTAAATAAGTTCTTCCTAATGTTTAGGTGGAATCTTTTGTAATTTGAATCCACTGGTTCAGCTTTTATTCTCTGGAGCAGCCAAAACAAAAGCTCACTTCATCTTACATGGGACTGATTCTACAGTTTCAACCTTGAGACTGACTTGAACTGCAGTCTTCATGGATACAACACAGCTAGTCCTTAAGATTTGAACATCTGACCAAATTTTCAAGTTTACCTGTTGCTTTCTCCTATCCCCATTCTTTTTCCTGACTCATTATCCCTTTGCACAATTTGTCTGCCAGCTGGTGAAAAATCTGGAGTGACTCAAAAGTTTGCACACTTTTGCACCATTTTAATTGAGCCTAAGAAATATATTGTTCAGCTGTGAATAAAAGAAATGTTACATATCTGTCCTGGGCAGGTAAGCAAGTTTCCCCTATTCTGTGGCTCCAAAAATGTATGCCTTTTTGTGGTCTTATATCTGCACAGACAACGATTTGGTTATTTTAGTGATTGGTAGTAGTTTTGTTGTCCATTCTATTGATTATATTTTTAGATAATACTGTATCTTGTATTTTATTGTTGATTTTATTCTCTGTTGTAATCCTGCCTCAAACCCCAGGGATAGCCAGGAAATACAAATAAAAATTGTTATTATTATTATTATTATTATTATTAATACACAAAAGAACAGTTATCCCAGTATTAATTAGAATTAAGATAATTTCACCTCTGAGGCAAGGAACTGCAACCAGTTCAAGGAAAAGTGGTTACCTCTTACAGAATATATTAACTCCAGTTCTCATGCTCATGTCCCAAGAGCATGAGAACAGCACCATAGAAGATTTTGGTTTGGAGTTTTGAATGAGACCTCAGTTTTGTAAATCTGTATTTTCACTTGTGTTTTTAAAATAGAATGGTGATGTTACTGTGCTTTACTTTTTGTAAAAAATAAAATTATTTAGAAAATAATTAAGATAATTTCATTGAATGAATTTGGAGCAGTCATAAAGATTATTATCATATACTGTACACTCTCAATCTTGTCTTCTCCAAACCAAACACACACACAGCCTCCTAAGACATCTCTCATAGTGCTGGTTTTATAGCTCTTTTACCATCTTGGTTGCCTCCTTTGGACACATCTCAGCTTGCCAATATACTCCTTGAGCTGTTGCATCCAGAATTGGACACAATATTCCAGGTGAGTGAGTTCTGACCTAAGCAGAATAGTGTAGTATTATCCCTCCTCATTAGTCTGGACACTATATTCCTGTTGATGGTACTATTGGCCTTTGGGGCTACAGTGGTACCTCGGGATACGAAATACCCAGGTTACGAAATTTTCGGGATACGAAAAAATCCCATTGGAAATCATTGTTCCGGGTTATGAATGTTTTTTCGGGATACGAAGAAAATTTTTGGTGCTTTTCGGCGCTTTTTCGCACGAAACGCGGCTTTTCCCCATTAGCGCCTATGGCAATTCGGCTTACGAAGGCTTTTCGGGTTACGAAAGCGGCCGCGGAACGAATTACTTTCGTAACCTGAGGCACCACTGTACTGTATCACACTGTTGTTTAACCCCACTTAATCTGCTATGACCTGTAGATCCTTTTCACTTATACTGACATCATGCCAAGTTTCCTGTATTTGTGAATTTCATTTTTACTGCACATATGTTGTCCATTAACAGAGAGTTCAGGAGAGAAAAGCAGCCCCCCCTTCTCTGTGTGTGTGTTTCTACATGTCCCTGTGTGTCTTAGGTAGCAAATATTGTGATGATAAAATGCAACATGCACGAACAACAAATTAGCATGTAAAGGAGATTATGGGTCAAAAATAAATACTGAGGCAAATGTGTATTCCCTCCAATTCAAATGGTCTTCCTCCAGCAGTGGTATTTCCTTACAGATACATGTTTTAGCAATTGGAATTGTAAGTATGTGCTATGTAGCAAGATATGTTGATGAGGAAAGTGTCATGCTATGAAAAACAGACATCTTGCACCTTTATAGGCAGCACGTCTAAATACATGCCAAGCAACACATATAAACTAGTTTGATTTCTTTTGTGTTTTAAGACATATGAGTTTTATCTTTGTTCCTCCCATAACAAAAAGCCATTGTTACCTATCTGATAAGTGCACATCATAGGCTTCACAGGCCACATTCAGAAAAAAAGCATATTGGTGTGTTAAAATCAGTTACTCTGTCAATTGTATTTCAGTTAACTTACATGCTTGCTTTAAAAGGAATAAAGCTGGGCCTCCCCATATGTCAGGGGTTTGCTGTTGGCACCAGAGGAGAAACCAACATTCCATCACATGCAAACTATAGAAATTGAGCAGCCTTTGTTTTACTGCCAAGAGATATTTGTGTGGCAAGGCTGTATGAAATTATCTGTCAAAAATATATACACAAAAGAAATGGCAAACCTTTTGAGCCTTTGGTACCCCCACCTTGCAAAGTGAGAGCTACATTTTCATCTTGAGAATAAATTCTGGTAAGCAGTAAGAATGGCTGTATAATATTTGAAGCCCAGATATCTTCATCTTCTAGATTTAATTTTCTAGTATAAAACACAATCTGTTTAGCGTGTGTTGAAAGGCTCGATTCTTCTGTCCTGAAGATGAACTGGAGCCAAATCAAATAAAACTCTTATTTCAAGCTAAGAGGGTTTTAAAAACCCAACCACCACAACAAGCCTCAACTGCTTTGGAGTAGCAGACAGAATTTAATCAAAGGGAATGGGCAATGCTTAGCAGTCTAAACCATCTTACTTGCTGGAGACAAAACAATGTCTGTGTTGATACAATAAGACTTAGCCTCCTTCACAACATAATAGAGCTCCTCCTGCCCCACGACACACAAATACTCTATATTCCCCTTTTAGTATTGCTTGTTAAGACAAAACAACTAATGCCATTGTAAAAGGGACTCTCTTGTTTATTTCCAAGTCAGGCTCGGAAGATATTGAACTTTCTATGAGTTTTCCAGCTCTGCCCTGCCATTGACCTGAACACTGCTCCACACAGGTCACTCTCATTCAGGGTCTAACAATATAATTTGCATGCTGGATTAGCCAAGGGCCCCTCCAAATGCAGAAGATGCTAATCACACCACATTTTGCTGAATAATGAGAGCCTTTCTCCCTCCCTGTCTTCCCCTCCTCCCTTCCCTCTTTTGTCTCCCTGGTGCTCAGCATGGCCTCAAAATTGAAAAACAGCCAACCTGGCTCACATAACAACCATACTTGGACCACTGGTTGACAAACTGGGAAGGCAAGACCCTTCCTCCTCCCTAGGTCACTCAGTTCCCTGCTCAAGAGGGTTATATTGTTTCTAAGGCACAAAGAGAATCAAGAAACTTCCATAGACATGCAAAAGGCAAGTTTCCAAAAGGCCTTAACCTTACATTCCAAAGTCGTTCTACTTCGGTTGGGTTTGAAAAGTGGGAAAGAATTCTGCATGGCTGAAGGAAAAGAAAATAACTCCTGCTGTTACAATTTTGCATATTTCTCAGCGACTAAAATTTTCAGCTCCAAAATATGGAGCAAAGGGCAGTTTCCCCATGCCTTCAAGTCGTTTTTGACTTACAGAGATCCCAAGGTGAACCTATCATGGGTTTTCTTGGCAAGTTTCTTCACAGGGAGTTTGCCATTGCCATCCTCTAGGGTTGAGAGAATGTGACTTGTCCAAAGTCACTCAGTGAATTTACATGATCAAGCTGGGATTTGAACCCTGGTCTCCAGAGCGAGTGTGGTTTAGTGGTTTGAATGTTGGACTGTGTCTCTGGAGATGGGGGTTCGATTCCCACTTGGCCATGAAACCCACTAGGTGACCTTGGGCAAGTCACATGCTGTCAGCTTCAGGCAAAAGAAATGCCAAACCTCCTCTCAACAAATCTTGCCAAGAATTCCCCATGATAGTTTCACCTTAGAGTCACTATAAGTTGGAAATGACTTGAAGACACACAAAACACACATGTTTCAGAGTCATAGGCGCGTTACAGACCGCCGAAAAGCGGCGGCCTGCAGTCGCCCCTTTCCCCGCCGGATCGGGGTCTCAGTGGCTAGAGCGGCAGCCGCTGAGGCCCCGATCCGCCGCTTTCCAGGCCGTGGGGAAGCGGCAAAAGGCCACTTCCCTGAGGCCTGGAAAGGGGTGTCCTTGGGGCTTCAAGCCCCAAGCACACCCCCACGGCTGCGCTTGGCCCCTTTCTCCTCTGCATCACTGGGCGCAGCCATCTAAAGGCTGCACCAGTGACGCAAGACCAGGAAGGAGCTCCGTTTTGGAGCTCCTTCCTGCACCCATGAAAGGGTGCACTAAGCGCCTTCGCGCGGTGCAATGGCGTCACGTCCGCGCCACCTTGTTTGGAGGCGGCACATTTGTGATGCCATCATGGCGGCCCCCATGTAGATGAGGCGCCGCCATCTTGTACATCCTCAGGACGTACAGTATTAGGCTTGGGGGCGTCAAGAAGTGATGTCCCTTTTTAAACCTAGGACGTCCTGAGGACGTCCCTTATGGTGGTCTGTAAAGCACCATAGTCCAACACTCAAACCACCGCACCATGCTGGCTCTTAGGACAGTTTAAACTTTAGGTTTTACTGATAGCAGAACCTCTTTCCATCATAGTGTGCATTATTTTAGTGATTTCAAAATGAGGAAAGCCATCTCAAGGTCATTTGCGGGTCTTCCTCCTCATTCTGCTTCTCCGTGCTTCTTTGGACATTGGCTCCAGTGCTCTGCCCTGATCTTTGTTTGCTGGTGGTGCTCATGCCAATGGGATGGTGAAACTGCTCTGGTTTTTATTTTGAAGAAGGTATTGCTGAACAGTTTTGGAGTAAGGTTCAGCACCTCAGGTTGGTCTTTCCAAGTTCAGGCTAAGACCTGGAGTGAATTTGCCAGCTCAATAATATAGGGATAACTAGTCAGCCCTACCCTGATGGTGTCCTTGCTTTGGAGTTATTGCCTCTCCATTTCAGTGAAACGTATGCAGAAAATACTCCCGACAGACTATACCCATTAACTTTACCTGCTTCATTTTGCCCCAAGAAATACAGAAATGAGATAGGCTTTATTCTGCAAGGCCATGATTATTCTCTTTATGAGCAAGTTCCATTCAGCTACAGACATTCCTAATGGATTATGGCAAATTAGTGCCATGCAAATATTTACTGACATAGTTTTCAAACTCATATTGATATGAACATCATTTTATTTTCTCTTTTAAAAAGCTGTACCTATTTTTACAACAAATGGTCCTTAAGGTGCCTTACAGAGGAAAAAAATTAAACAGCATCAAAATAAAATAAAAGAATTTTAAATAAAGGAATTTTGGGAGGAAGGGAATTTAAAAAAAATGCACAGTCACAATAAGCAGGAGACAAAATAATAATAGCAATTCCTGTTGCATCCAGTGATAGTGGGGTTTTTTTTTTTGGGGGGGGGGGAGATTTCACAAGCTACTTAAAATGTGCTGTAGGAGTAAATTCTATAAATACCACTACAGAATGGAAGGGAAGCACCTGGAGTAAAAGACTGGCAGATAAAACAGGAGAAGGCAGTCCTTCAATTATTTTGTTCCCAAATTGTTTATAAAATATATTTTTCAAAATGTTTAGACTACATTTATGTCATGCTATTTCAGTCACGTTCATTAAAAAATCAGCCCTGGCCACTAAGAGCATTCCCATTCTAGAAAATTGTATAGTTTTTCATGAAGATGATCAAACTTGTATTTTAATAAGGTGTAGGGAGAAAAATGGTACAATGGAGAGGCTACTCCTAGCCTTTCATAGAGACTATATAGCATTATAAGATCAAGAACCACAGAGTAGGAAGGGACTGCAAGGGCCAGTCTGTCTAATCCCCTGCCATGCAAGAATACACAACTAAAAGCACTTCTAACAGATGACCATTCAAACCGTGTTTAAAAACATCCAAAGGAGAGTCCATCATCCTCTGAGGCAGTCCGTTTCCCTGTTGAACATCCCTTACAGTAAAGAAGTTCTTCCTCATGTTTAGGTTTAATTTCCTTTCTGCTAATTTTAATCCATTGGTTTGGTTTTTAGTCTCCAAAGAGGACTGCATGTGGTCTGTGGGCCACACTATGCTCACCCCTGCTATCATAGTTGCCCAACCTTGGCTTGGAATAATGAGGAGTAAATGGAGACATGACAGAAGTGTATACATGCTATGGAAAATATTTAGCTCCTTCTCTCCTAATACTAGAAGCTGGGGTCCCCTGAAGATGAATGGTATGGGATTCAGGAGAAATAAAAGTATTTCTTCACATTGGTACTAAATACAATCATAGAAATAGTTGCTACAAAGGTAATAGTGGCCATCAATCTGAATGCCATTCAACAAATTTGTTGATAAAGCGAACAATGGCTAACAATTATGTTCAATAAGGTGTCGTAGGCAGTACATGTCTGTTTACCCATTACTGGGAAACCGAAGCAGAAAGATGCTGCTGTTTTATTCATGCTATGGATGTGGACTTCTCATACACATCTGGTTGGTCTATGTGGGAACAGAATACTGACTAATTTGGCCTTTGGTCTGATCCAGCATGGTTCTAGGTTCTCTCGCGTGCTTGGTGTTGGTTGGTAGGGCCAGTTATGGGAACCTAAAACTCTGAACTTTTTCAAGAAACCTAAACAAATCAAGAGTCCAAATTACATAAGATCCAAAGAATAAAAACATTTTAATGTGCCTATTTGAAACCACATAGCACTCTCTTATTCACTTGCATATAATTCCTAGCTAACCATGAGAGTGTAGCTGTCCCCAAATCCCTGAAGCCATCTATTTTTCAAAATCTTAAATAAATGAATTTTCTGTTCTCTTCTGGAAACAGTTGAGATCTTCTTTATATAAGATTTTCTGTATGAAGTATTAAAGATTCTGCATAAGTGAGTTCTAGCAAAAGTCACTAATGATGAAATTAGTGACAGAAAATGTCAGCAAACTGATTCATCCAACCACAAATAATTTTTAAACTTTCATTCTTTATTTACTCTGTAGAGGCATATTCTGATGGGATTTTTTTCTGAATATATGATTACATTATGGAAAAATTAGGAACAGTGTTGGTGCACTAACAATCTCATGGTTAGTAGAATCCTTGATTGGGTACTACAGACAGTATCTGGCTTAGTATAGGTTCAAGGATCTCTTTAGTTTGGAGACAAGTTTGCTAACCAGGTTGAGATCCCAACAAATGTGATCCCACAGTTCACAATTTGGACTTTCCCCCATTTACCCGTGGCCCCCACACATATTGCAAGACATTTGACCTGGTATACCTCACTACTTATGGAATTGGAAACATGTCCTTCAATGCAATTTCAGTAATACTGTCATTATGGATAGATCATTACGTAGTTAGGATGCGTATTACAGTCATAGCATAAGGGGTCTGGTATAGTTTATTCAAGTCCAGTGAATTATTTCAGATCCACAAATGCTATCAGAAGTTTGAAAGCTGGCCTTGCAAGTCTTCCGCTCTGTGATCTAGCTGATCCATGGAATCAGCAGCTGATCAAGCATGCACAGATCCAGGCATAAGATCATCAAGAGCAAGTGCTCCCAACCCATCTGGCAAACAGGCCACCTAGTATTATGCAGATTCTTTTCCTGCAGCCCATCTCACCATTATCATTTTAAAGAAGGTAAGAAAATGGCAGTACACCCGTCAGAACAGCGGCATTGTTTCTCACCTTCTCCATAAACAAAATAAGGCTCCACATCTTTCCCAAGTCATCTCCACATATCAGAAGACTTGGATGAAGAAAGATCTTTGGAGACAGCCATAAATAATGGTGAATGTAGCCCTCCCAACAATCACTTGTGGTGGTCTCTCTGGCCAACCAGGAGTAAGCCATATTTCTTTTTTGTTTGCAGAGATTATTTAGGACTATTTAGACCAGTGGTGCTCAAACTGTTCCCTTTAAGAAATTTTGGTCTTCAGCTCCCAGAAGCTTCAGCCATGTTAGCCAATAGTCTGGGATTCTGGGAGTTGAAGTCCAAAATCCCTTAAAGAGCACAGTTTGGGGACCACTGATCTAGACCCTGAGATTTCATGGCCAAATTCTGGGACCTAGCGACAGGTGGGTTCTGGTGATGGTTCAAGAATGATGTTAGGAGGGACTGCTCCTGCTCATTAAGCATGGTACATTAGGCATCAACCATAATCACAAGTGATATGTTATTCCATTTGAAAACACCAAGCCTTACAAAAGAGAACTCACACACTATTTACAAGGTAGTGCTCCTCTTGTCTGAAGATTCTTCACTCTCATCCTGAAGACTTCAGAAGAGGGCCAAGGCCCTGAGAATTAAGAAACTCAAGATGTCCATGCAATGGTAGCTGATGACTTCCATATTAGTGAGTCATGGAATCCACCCCAGTTTTTAATTCAGGATTTAAAGTTCCTAAATAGATCTAGAGCTTTGCTTATATCCATTAAAGCCAGCCCTAGAATGGACCCACCTCCCTACTGACATAGAAACCACCAGTCACTACTGTGTCTGAGTGTAAATGGTAGAAGAAAAAGATGGGCTGAGTCAAACCAAACACAGCTTAGCCTTAGAGCCTCTTCAGCAATGGATAGTATAAAACTATGCTATAGCAGTGATGGTGGCCAAGCGGCTTCCTACTCTGCCATTGTTTCTGTTCCATGCCATCTGGTAGAGCTGTTTTATGTGCTACGTTTAGCCAGGGTATGGGTGTTTGTGCGTGGGAAGGGGGATTTCTGTTATTTGATTTCCAATGAGACAGTCTTATAATCAACAGTTAAATGGAAATTACTCAACTATCATAAGCAACTGGCAAAAACATGAACAGCAGAAAATGCCAACAGATTAAAAAAGCCATTGATTCATCTCCAGCAGTAAAAGGAGCAGAGAAATATAAAGGGGAGGAGAAAGGTCACCATGGCAGCCAGACATCATTACATCCCTGTTTACCTGTGGAGTTCTGTGGCCTATTGCCAGCTGGCTGCAAGCAATGTGCAAAACACTTGGCAGCTAAATAAGACTCACAGTTGGTCTGACTTGTGTCTTTACTGTTACAGCAATTTGTGTAAAGGTTGTCAGGGTGAAAACTGGAGAGGGGTTTGATACATTTAATGGTTGTGTAGAAGAGGATATTTCAGCAGGGGCTGCTTGTTACTTGGTTGTGTGGCAAGTAACACTTGCTGAAATCCCCATATCTGCACAACTGTTAGCAATTTTCTAGCAACCCTATGCAGCATAAGATGGTGGTTAAAGTAAATCATAAGATGTTACTATCCCTTCAGTTCTATGTACACAGGTTGACTGCAGTGACACTAGGCTGACTCCAATACTGGGAGAAGGATAAAATCATCCATTACATCTAAGCTAGTTTAGTGCTGGGGAGGGAGAGTTCAGGAGGAATAGAGGGAGCTTCCACTGCTGCCTCCCAGAATCTGCCATCTGAGGCAGTTGTCATAATTTGATGAATGGTAAAGCCAGACATGTTGGGCTGATATTCAGACTGGCATTGGCAAAGCTATGGTGGTGGATAATATCCATTCCTGTCTGTCAAGGTCTACTTGGTAGACTCTTCCATTACTGTTGGTCACCAATTAACTTGATACATGCTTTGTGTGTATTCTGCTAGGGTTGCCAGACTGAAAACTGGAGGGGGCCCCTGTAACGACCACACTCCTTCACCTTATGGCAGTCCTATGGGTTTTCTTTTCTCATCCCTCTGCCAACCAATTTATGTAAAAAAAACCTTTCTTATGTGGCAGGTTCAAAGTATTGTATATTATAGTAGCGTGGATATAATATATATGGCAGACCAGCTCTGGAATAACACAATATATGAATTTTATTTAACAAAAGGTTTGAACATATATTTCTTGAACTAAATGATATTACACAACTGTTAGTTCAGGCCCATGTTACTTCTTAATGGTTACTTTGTTACCACAGTTCAACTTGCTACAGAGTATTTCTATTACCAGTTGTTAAGGACACTGACACCGTCCTTATTGCCTACTTTCCTAAGCTTAAACACCACAGTATTGCCTCCCAGGCTTACTATAATCCTTCTTTAATTAGAGTCCCTAACTGGTTAAAAGTCCCTCTCCTTAGACTATAACCAAGTTCCCCTCTGGAACAGACTCTTCCTCTAACTGTCTCCTCAACTCAACTCCTGCTTCAACCCTCAGGATTCTAACAATCCAACTTCATCTCTCAACATTCTAAACCCAACTGCCAAACGGAATCTTCAAATTCCCAAGCCAACACCTGATTGGCTTAGGGCCTCTGCTTCTGATTGGCTGGTTTGTAGTCAGCTCGTTACAGCCCCTTTCATTTTAATGGCTGTATAGAAGCAAGAATTTCAGCAGGATTGCATGACAAGCAACTCCTGCTCAAATTCCCTCTTCTGCACAATCATTAAAAGTACTGAAGCCAATTCCAGTTTCCTACCCTAGTTCTTGGACCAGTCCTTGAACCCATTCACACTACTCATTTATACCTCTTTGAATCCACTTTAACTACCCTGGCTGCATCCTATAGGATCCTGGCACATGTAGTTTGGGAATACATGTTTAGAATTCTCAGCCAAAGAGCTCTAGTGCCTCCCAATACTACAAACCACAGGATTCCACAGAATGTTGCCATGACACTTTAAGTCGAATCATAGTGCTATAACTAGGTAATGTGAAAGGGCTCCTAGTGTAGTTAAATATATCTCCCCTCATCTGTCTAAACACATGAAAGACACCAAATCCTGTCTGACCTTGGGTGAAGGTCAGTTAGTGGATGGGAGACCACCAACAAATGCCGGTTGTTGTGGACTATATTTAAATACTTTGGTGGGTTCATACAGGGAGATATCATTCTTCAAATAGCCTGGACCCAAGCTGTATACGGTTTTATAGGTCAATGTATGTTGTATGGGGGTGTAAGTTGCACGAACCGGTATTGAATCCCTCATTTTGCAATGTGCCCCAAATTACATATGTCAGTGTAACCCAAGAACTTTGCTTCACAGAATCTTCCACCAAATAAAATCTGTTAGTTATAAGGGGCCACAAGACTGTAGTTGCTATATCAAATGGAGGCATAACCTATGCAATAGACAGAGCTGTAGACTGATTTTGAAAAGAAAGGAAACAATCAACTTTTCTGGGATTTAATTGGGGAAGATTTTTTCACTGGAACAATTAATGTTGATAAATTCAGCATAGTAACATTGACAGCTTCAGCTTGTGAAGGAACCTTGTTTTTATTGATTTGTACAAAGCCAGTTGCCTAGGAGGGGAAATTGTGTAGTGGGGACAAATAGCTGATACCACTTTATGCTCTCCTTGAAACGCTGTGAAAAGTGTCAACCCATTATTCTCTCTGGCAATTTCTCTGGCTATGCAGTGTTTGACTGCAAATGTAAACTAAATGACACTCCTCAAAATCAGATAAGGATGGTGGAAAGGAGGGGAGAATAGAGGAGGTAATTTCAGCATTATTTGCTTTAGCATTTAAAATCATTTTGCGTCTGAAAATTTCTCCAGTGTCTAGACAAGATGGATCGCTTGCCTGCTGAAAATATTAAAATTTTATAGTGTATAGTCAACAGTGCTCCACTGATAGTAAACATACAGATTGAATTTAAAGGTGTTCTGTTTTTAATTTGGTACTTCTCTTTAAAAACACCACCACCAAATGATATGATGATTGATGATGACATCAACAATGATGACAATGAAGATTACTGCTGAGAGTTTCAGCTTGAGTCTAACACAGGTAGCTGGACCTGCAATTCAAGCCGCTGTAGTTTTTCCTCTTAAAAGCATGTATAGGTATCTTTATTCTGCAGAATCTGCACTTTTCTGCCATCTGGCCCTGATGTGCAGAAATGATGTGACATTAGACATAATTCAAAAACCACAGGGGATGTGATGTTTGCATTAAAGATCGAAAGTGAGAGTTTCTTCCATCCCAGGTTTCACCATGACTTTATGCTTGTATAATTTTCCAAACCTGTTCTGTAACATAAAACATCAAAGGTTTAATTGTTTCTGCAAGCTTTTCAGAACTGGGACTTCACTTTTAACCCTACAGTAACTGACAGGGAGGGTAAGTGTGGTGTAGGGGATTGAGTGCTGGACTAGGATTCTGGGAGACCAAGGTTCAAGTCCCTGCTCAGCCATGGAGACCCACTGCATAACCTTGGGAAGTCATACTATCTCAAACTCACACTATTAGTGTTCTGCACAAAAATACCTACATGCAAATTTTGTGCAAAAAGTCCCAAACCACAGGTTCTCATTAGTCCAGGATTCTCTTTGTCAGGATTTCCCAAAATATGGGAAATTCATTTTGACCACTTTTTGAATATCTTTTCCCATCCTTAATGGCCAACACAAATATAATTTTCATAGCCAGGATCCTTGATTGTTTTACTGTATTAAGGAGGGAGGATTTGCAAATGACAGGACACAGTTGTTTCTCATCTGTCAGCTGTTATCTCTCTGTCTTCAGATTCAGAATGGCTATGATTCTTGTAAGAGCTCATTTTCTAAAAAGCCTTTGAAGAACTGTTTGCTATCACAAAATATACATGAACCTGATCACAGCAGAAAAGTTAATCCAGACAGTTTGAAATTTGCCTGCAAAATGTGGTACTGATATGGATGATGATATTGGGAGATGTGTTCTCCCTTTTTTCGTTCCTGAAAGAGGTCAAGGCATTAGCAGCAATAAAAACAGTATTTTTCAAATAATAATTTAAAAACCTTCCTTTCTAATATTCAGACTACAAAACTGATAGAGCAATTAAGTGGCACACCTTATAATAGCTAGATCCAGTGCAAATCCTCAGGGGACATGCAAGTCAGCTCTTCAGAAATGTTGTCACAGAGACATTTAATAAGGCTCTTGGTTTATTTCCATCATTCGTTTCATGTTCACCCTTTCACTCATGGAGATCAATTCTCATTATACATGCCCTCCTCCTCATTGGTTCTCCCCGCTGCTCTATGATAGATTACCCCCTCCCCTCTGTTCTTATTCTTTCAGCAAGAAATGCACTCTGTGAAACAGCAAGATATAAATAAACAAAGCAATCTTCAATAGGGTTTTCTTTTGGATCCTTTTCATCACCTTTTAAAGCTGGTACAATACAGGGGTGGCCAACGTCTGGCACATTTTCATAGGGATATCTATGGCCCACCTACAATGGTGCAGGATGTTCTGTTAGCCATGTTGCAGGATAAACCTTCTGCCAAATTCTCCCACAATGTAATGCTGTTTTCCTAGATTAAAGGTAGAAGTGCTGTAAGATTTTATGATATAAAGAATATAATTTGAATAGCACAAGATTTATTGTTGTTGTTGTGCACCTTCAAGTCATTTTGGACTTATGGTGATCTTGAGGCGAACCTATCAGAGGGTTTTCTTGGCAAGCTTCTTCAGAGGGAATTTGCCATGGCCATCCTCTGAGGCTGAGAGAGTGTGATTTCCCCAAGTCACCCAGTGGGTTTACACAGCTGAGCCAGGATTCAAACCCTGGTCTCCAGAGTCATAGTCCAACACTCACACCACTACACCAAACTGGTGTCATACACAACAAGACAAAAAAGAAACATAAAGGGTGAATCCAGAATAAGTTAGGCACAATGGGGTTCCTATGAAATTAATGCAAATCACTAGTTATTACTAAATTAAGTTCCATTTCCAGAGCGGTAACCATGTTAGCCTGATGCAGCAAAACTGGCAAAGAGATTTGTGGCAGCGTAAAGTCTATCAGTTTATGTCAGAAACTTACATGGACTGAAGCCCACTTAATCAGATGCATTAATTTCACTGGGAAGAAAGTTCACCCAATATAATCAGGATACAAAACATGATAACCAGAAACATAAACATTAACAATAGATCACAAACCTGGAGCCCCCCCTTTCTCCTCCCACTGAGCATCACCCCATGCACACCATCTCTTCAACATTCTAAAGAGATGCAGATGAACAGCACATCCCATTTCTGCCAAAAGGCAGAAGTTTGGGGAGCAGTGCTGTCACCTTCCCTTAGGGCATTCCCTGGTGCCGTGTGAACCAGTAATGCCCCTGACCTGCCTCATTGTATCTAATGGTAGGGCTGGCCTTGAAAAGGAGAGAATTCCAAAGCTTAGGCCCTATAGTTGAAAATGCTCTGTTCTATGTGCTTATTTGCTGCCTCTCTAAGTGAACAGTTTCTGATGTTAGGGCATGGTGAGGGATAAAAGCTATCCTGTTCCCAAACTATGTTTGGAAGGGGTGGGCAAGTGAAAAGGAAGAAGGGTCCTGTTACAATCACATTTAATCTATTCTGCTTTTTAAGTGTCATATATTTTCGTAGAATCATAGAGTTGGAAGAGAGCTCAGATGCCATCAAGTCCTACCTCTTGCCATGTAGAAATACATAGTCAAAGCACCCCTGACAAACGGCCATCCAACCTGTCTTTAAAAACCTCCAAAGAAGGAGATTCCACTACATTGTATTTCTATTGATGCAGCCTAGAATCACATTTGCTTTTTTAGCTGCCTCATCATACTGTTAATTCATGTTCAACTTGTGGTCTACTAGGACTCCTAGATCTCTTTTACATGTACTTTTAGCAAGCCTGGTGTCCCCCAACCTATGTCTGTGCATTTCATTTTATCTGCCTAAGTGCAGTACCTTACATTTCGGTAGTTTTAGCTCAGCTTTTTAATCTATTAAGGTCATTGTAAATTTTGATCCTGTCCTGTGGGATACTAGCTACCCTTCCTAATTTTGTGCCATCTGCAAATTTGATAAGCATGTCTTCTATTTCTTTTAACATGCCTTTAATCTTTAAATTGCTCTGTATTTAAAGATTGCAGAGCTACGCCCAAGTTAATTTTAAACAAATCAAAATGATAGATTCGGAGTCCCATATTGGAAGAAAGGTGAGCTATAAACCAGACAGAGACACAGCCATTCAAGAAAATGAAACCTGCACCCAATAGACCAAAAGCTGAGCAATTATTATTCCCTTCCAGATCCTTCAGTGGACAGCCAAGTTTTACCTTGGCTCCAGAACTGGTGCCAACAGGGCCTCCAAAAGGATGGAATTCCCTTGGGAGACGGAAGTCAAGCAGACACTCTCCCATGTCTCTACATGATGTGCTACTTCCAATGATGGGACACAGATGAAGTTCTTCCTTTGGCAGATTTTAATGACTGGATGGGTATATGTAGGTTGAGGCAGTTCCTGAAATATCAAGGTCCCAAGCCACGTCTTCTTTAAACACCCATGTATATGTGTCTGGAAAATGGACTCAGGCTCATTCCTAGATGTGTGCATGCAGAAAGATATGTACAGACTTGAATATACATGATCCAAATATTACTTGTTTATTGCGTGAAACACTGATTGTTGCTTGAAACAATTATTAATGTGGGATATTCTTCTTCTAAAAATGATTGGTATAAAAGAAAAAAAAAGATTCAAGCTCAGTTGATAAACTATTGCCTTCGACCTTTTTTTGAGAGTCTTAAATTGTTCAGCAGCAGAAATAGATGTGTGCATACAAATGGGAGGGGTAGTGATGGAGAGATCCTGAGATGAACCAGAAACCCATTTGATGAAGCAACCCGATAGATTAGAACCTACAGTATATTCTGGCATATAAGACGACTGGGCGTATAAGACGACCCATAAATTTACAACTTAAAATAGAGTGTTTGGGATATACTCACCGTATAAGACCACCCCTCTCTTCCACGATAAGTCAGAAAGGAGCTGAAGGCACACAACAACAACAACAGCAGCAGCGACAGAGGAGAAAGAGGGGGGAGGAGAAAAAAGGAGAAGGAGAAAGAAGAAAAGGAGGGGAAGAGGAGGGAGACTCCACTACACTCTGAGGAAAGAGTGTGTGCCACGTTTGAAATAGCATCATACACAACATTATTTCACCCGCCTCGACAACTCCGCCCACCATTCCTCTTGGTGCATCTACACTTTAGAATTAATACAGTTTGACACCACTTTAAGAGCCGCTGCTCCATCCTATTGGAATCCTAGAATCTGTAGTTTTATAAGGTCTTTTGCCTTCTCTGCCCAAAGAATGCGGGGGGGCTGCTCCAAACGACAAATCCCAGGGATTCTGTATGGATGAAGCCGTGGCAGTTCAAGTGGCTCCTATTGGAATCAAAGCCCAGGAAGCTTTGTGCCAAATAGAAACGTGTTTGGCTGCAACTGCACTGCAGAAATAAGCCAGTTTGACACCCTTTTAATTGCCATGGCTCAGTGCTATGGAATCCTGGGAATTCTAGTTTTCTGAGATATTTAGCCTTCTCTCTCAGCAAACTTTGATGTGACAACAAACTACAATTCCCAGGATTTCATAGCACTGGGCCATGGCAGTTAAAATGGTATGAAACTGGATTGTCTCTGGAGTGAAGATGCAGCCTGAGTTGGATCCAAGACACACTTCAGAAATTATTTATTTATTTATTTATTTAGGTATTTATATCCCACCCTTCAGCCTTAATGGCTCTCAGGGCGGCTTACAATATTATTTTTAATCAGACAGTTCCCTGCCCTCAGGCTTACAATCTAAAAGACACGAAACAAAAGGACTTGAGACTGCTTTAACTGCCCTGGCTCAGTGCTAGGGAACCCTGGGAATGGTAGTTTTGTGAGACATTGAGCCTTCTCTATCAGAAAGAGCTCTGGTGCCACAACAAACTACAATTCCCAGGATTCCCTAGCACTGAGCCAGGAGAGTTAAAGTGGTCACAAACTGGATTATTTCTGCAGTGTGTTTTGAACCTTGGTTATTAAAAATGCTCAAGGTCAAATCCATACTGCAGAAATAATCCAGTTTGAGACTGCTTTAACTGTCCTGGCTCAGTGCTAGGGAACCCTGGGAATTGTAGTTTTGTGAGAAAGAGCTCTGGTGCCACAATGAACTACAATTCCCATGCATCTGAGGAAGTATGCTTAAGTCTAGGAAAGCTGCCAACTTTTCTTTCAGTGAGTCTCAAAGGTGCTACAAGATCTCTCTCTCTATCCTCATCATCACCATTATTGTTATCATTGTTAAATCCAAATGCACCTGCAGAAGTGGACTTAAATTGGCAACACTGATATACTGTAGACTCTGTCTCTGGGGCTGGGATCTGGAAGCATGGAGGCAATTCCCTTGAAAAACCAGGGAATCCTGGGAGTTGTAGTTTGTGAGGGCAGGGGGGGGCAACCACTGTCCTCTCTCTGATTGGCTGTTAGTGTGACTCCATCCAAACAGGATTGGTTGCTCTGTAGCCTGGCTCTCAGAGGGACTCAGGGGCTAAGAGAGAGAGAGAGAGAGAGAGAGAGAGACCCTTTTCTGAGGGTGGGGTGGCGACCACTCTCCAGCCCTCTCTCTGATTGGCTGAAAACTGTGAGTGTGTGACTCCAAAGGATTGGTTGCTCTGTAGCCAGCCTTGCTCTGAGTCAGGGCTGGAGCCAAAATGGGCAAGTCACCAAATCTGCCCTGAAATAGAGCCAGGCACCAAAATCACACCCAAAGCTTTTTAAACCCCCATTTTTGTGTGAAAGTCACCACATTGGCAAGACTGCGAGTCAGGAGGGAAGGTAGAGAGACCTTTTGCTGTCTGCCGCTTGGAAAAGGAGGACAGGAAGGGAAGGGAGGGGAGGGAGCAAGGAAGGAAGAGAAGCAAAGGAAGGAAGGAGGGAGGGAGGGAGAGAAGGAAGGGGAAAAGCAAAGGAGGAGGGAACGGAGGAGGATGCTCCTTTGCCTTTGAGAGAAGCCTTCCCTGCCGAGGGCTCTCTTTAGGACCCAGGGGCTTTCTGGAGTACAAGACGACCCCCGACTTTGGGGAAGATTTTTCTGGGCTAAAAAGTCGTCTTGTACGCAGGAAAATACGGTAATTAGAAGTCAAGGAGTGGATGTATGTCAAGTGCTCTCCATCCTTCATGCTTCAAGTTTGTCTGGAAGTCAAGATTTCCAACTCTGTCGAGATGATGCATTCGATTTCTGTTTGCTCAAGAAAGCACTTTGATGGCCCAGTGAAGAGGAATTTGTACTTAATTTGAGTCAGCTTGAGCTAGATGGCTACCTTAGTCAATACACAAATAAAACAAACAAGCATGGACGTGAGGGATTGGCAAACACATTACTTGAGAACAGCAGATGCTGAGTTCATTCACCAAATTGGATGTACCAGCCAAAATGTTCTAGACCCCCCCCTCACCCTCCATGTCAGGTTTCTCAAGCTGCTCATTATTTCTGTATTTCTACTAGACACTATAATATTCTTGCTCACTCACTTGCTTACACTTGCTTCTTATTTTATATATTTATTTTTTAAATTTATACCCTACCTTTATCCCAGTATGGGACCCAAGGAGACTTTTCCCCTTGTCTTATTATCTAGACAACTGATGAAAAAGTGCCTTTCATTTCCAGTTTGATCCGTTGTGTTGCTTCACCTGTGATTATAAAATTGCACCAGCAATGTGGGCCAAGAGAGGAGATGCCATCCTTTGCCATTTCAGGGTAAAGTGCCCCTCCCTATTTAGACCACTGGACACCCAGTCACTGACAGCTGATAGCTTCCTGTCAGTTAGCTGGTTAATCCACTCCATATTTTAGTCTAAATTTCAAAGGAGTTGCCTCAGGTATTGAAACCTATTCCCAAAATATGTTTCGCACTTTTGGTATTTCTTTTAAAGTCCATACTGAAACCCAAAATGGATTCTCTTCTCCAATGAGATGGGGGTCATCAGCTCACACTGCTCTGATCAATTGTCCAAAAAGCAATAGTCCCTCTATCCAACTACTCTCAGTGATAGTGATGATGATGATGATGATGATGATGATGATGATGATGAGTGTAATGGTGATGATGCAGATTAGAAGAAGGAGAGGGAGGAGAGGAATACAACAGTTGTGAAAGATTCTCAGTGCAGACCTGTTTGTAAGAGGAAAGATTTCCCCTGCTGGGATGCAGGCAGTTACTTAAGATTCTCTGAATGACTCTTTTGTTTAAAGCCAGTAATAAATGGTGTCACTGAGAGTGTGCCTATGTTTTAGAGTGACTACTTACACATCTCCAGAAAAGAGAACAACCAAGGACAGCAATTTGGATAAAATTTGTGTATGGTGATTAATTTTTATAGATGCACATTTAGATGTAATTATTGTAATTTGTATAGAAATATAACAGTTATCGCTATGGTGGGTCTTAAAAACTGACCAGGAAATCTGTTCAAGGTCCTGTCCTGGTGCTAACTGTTGATGGATCCTAATTCAAGAGTCCTGATCTCTGTTATGTGTCTTTTAAAAGCTGGGCCTGGACCCCTTTTCAAATTACTGGGAATTGTAGTCCAATTTGTAGGAGTTATAATTAAAAAAAGCAACACTTCCAGGCTGTGCAGAGAAGTTACACCTTTTACATTTCTGTTCGTTGCAAGACTGAACCCTGCCCGGTTGTTCATTAGAAAAACTACTATTTTACTTTATGAATTCGTACATTCATTGTTTTTTTCCTCTCCCCCTCCTCACCATTTCCCCTTTTGTCTCATGTCTTTTAGATTCTGAACCTAGAGGCAAGAAGTGGCTTGTTTTTATTGATTATATTTCAGTCACTATCGGATCCAATTTCTGGAAGGGTGGGATTAAAGGGTTTTATATCACTAAATGTAGAATGTACACATACATGTTGAAAACGTGACAAAGATTCATGTAATCAGGGAGTGGGTACCCAGAGGAATTGGAAACACTTGCAGAGGGCAGCTTTGAATGCAATGAAAACAGATCAAGAAAACCAAGATGGGGGTGTTCTATCATATCATCAGACACAGTTGCCATGCTCCTATCTCTAAACAGTCATACATCCTGGTATGGTTCTGCAACACGGTTTGCCTTTGGCATGCAAAGGGAGTCATAAAAATAAATGAAGATGACATAGGAAATTCTGGAGCTGATGAAAGGTTCCTTTCCAGATTAGAAGCTTGCAGGTGTTGCCTTCACCTTGAATTGGAACCATCTGATATTTGATAACATCTGCTCCACTTATTAATTTCTGACACACTTTACTACATTTTTTCTCAGAGCCCCAAACAATTTATGTTGCCCTATAATGATGCAATCAATCATATTCTGGATAATTTATGAAAGCGGAAGGGGGTGGTGAAGATCAATTGAATGGTATAAACAGGGCTGTAGCAATGAAGGGGGGATATGAGGACATCCTCCTTAAAAAATTCTGCCCCCTCCCAATTTTCCTTCAGTTCTTTTGTCCTTAGAATTACAGTTCAGACATCCAAGGAAAAGCGGCAGGCATAATGACCAAGGAATGCAAACAGAGCAAATATAAGAGGTTCAAGTATGAACAATTTTCAAGGTCTTGCTTCGTGCAAAGGCTAAAATTTGAGGAATGAAGGAAAACCTCATTCGAAGGCAGAATTCCTATTAGGGGAACAGTGCCTTCATCACACTCATAGCTACAATGGCTAAACCTGACAACATAAAATCCTTTTCCCATAGTTAATTTGGGTGGACTGGGGTGATTTTTCAAAATAGATTGTCTGAGCACTAGTTTGCTGAGTGATGTTACTCAAAGATATGTGAGCCTCTCCAAAATTAAAAATTGTATGGTTTGTATCAATTTATTTATTTATGCCCTACCTCTCCTTTGTCCTGGGGCCCATGGTGGCTTACAGATAAAAGTCCACATCACAAAATTAAAAAAAAAGCATACAAAACTTAAAATATGGCTGGCATTCTGTTAGTGATATAGGCAAACACATGCCTACATAGTTCTTTTTTGTTGCTGTTATAGCTGCAGAATTCTTTTTCTCCTTCATGCTATGAATATGTGTGGCTATAGCCAATGCACAGTGAAGAAGATATCTTCTGAGATCTCCTAGGGGTCCTCAGAAAGTCTTGGAAGAGGATGTCGTTGTGTGTCTGACTATAGTCACATAGCAGGATGTGTCTGAGCTGTCCTCTGTGATCCACTGGCCATTGCATGGCATAGTGGAGAGCAAGGAGGAGGTGTGCTCTGCAGGAAGGGATGGATGTAGAAGGTTCATAGTTCCAGCATGATGGAGGTTTATTCTACATCACCTGTTTCAGGGTCTCAGCCTGCAAGTACATTATTAATAAACACAGCCATTGAAATGCAACAAATGTGGACAATATAGCACACTATTACAAGCCCTTTTCCTATAAGCAATCCATTCCCTTTTTCCTGTCAAAACAAAAAAGTCTTCATCTGCTACTGGAAGAACACCAGAGTCTCACCTCTCTAGGAAAGGATTTCAAGAGCACCAATGCCAGGGTGGGGTGGGATGGAGTAGTAAAGAAGGCCTTCTCCTCTTTTCCCACCAAATGTCCTTGTGAGGGTGGTCTTACTAAAGGAACCAACTCCCTTAAGCATTTCAAAGCCCAGTAAGACTCATTTGGGAGAATCAGGACTTTATCATGACTCTCCTTCTCACTGCAATCATGCAAGTTAATGAAAACACCAACATCCCATTTTGTGAGCAGCCATTATCATACATGTTTGCAATTGCATGGCTGGGACTGCTTCTGCTGCCATCATGCTCTCTTTCTGACTGCCAATCTGCCTACTGACCTGGCAGATTTTTTTGCACTTGAGGAGTCCTGGGACTGCCATGTGATTGGGAACTATTGATGGGTTTGACCTATCAATGAAAAAGGACATTTTCTCCACATTTGGCATACAGAGCAGCAATGGGTCAGAGATGATGTCAGGTAAAAAGTATTGCCAAAGGCACCATTTTATTATTATAATTGTGATTTAAAATCCATGTGTAGTAATTTTCTTAGTTTTTTCAGAAAGCCTGGACACAAGCCATCAAGGGCTTTATAGCCATAACTAGTACTTTGATTTTTTTTCCTCCCAGAAATAGACTAATACTCAGTGGATCCATTGCAGCAAAGGAGTTCTGTCCTTCCTATAGTTATGTAAATGCAACCTGGTTGTTTCCACACTAGCCCTTTTATCTGAAATTGCCATCCTTTGGTCAGAGCATTTCCTGCTACAGAGAGGAGGAGGAGAGAGGTAGCTGGGCAGCCATTTTAAGTGGTGACTTTTTTTAAAAAAAATTAAAACTCTAG
>NC_056525.1:19261432-19312509 GCF_019175285.1 Sceloporus undulatus | reverse complement strand
GGAGAGTGTGCTTGTTGCAGAGGGGGTGGAGCTTCAGTGAGTCACATCTGTGAGTCACTAGGGGGCGGATCTAGCAGACTAGCTCTATATCACTCCTCCCAGAGCCTCTCCAGAGCAGTTCCTGCTACAGAGAGGAGGAGGAGAGAGGTAGCTGGGCAGCCATTTTGAGTGGTGACTGTTTAATTTTTTTTAAACTCTAGGAGAGTGTGCTTGTTGCAGAGGGGGTGGAGCTTCAGTGAGTCACATCTTTGAGTCACTAGGGGGCGGAGCTAGAAGACTAGCTCTATATTACTCCTCCCAAAGACGCGCAAAATTTTATTTTTATTTTTATTTTATTTTTTCATCCAAGGATATCTACAGCACAGGCAGAGTTGATTGAGCACCCTGCCACAAATTGTTGAAACATCAGGGGCTTTAACATTGGTGTTTTCTGGAGGATCTTTTTTTAACAGGAAGCCAACAGTCCTGTTCCAGTAATTTCCTAAGGCTTTTCAGTATGGACACTGACGGAACCACG
This sequence comes from Sceloporus undulatus, assembly GCF_019175285.1. Taxonomy (NCBI): domain Eukaryota; kingdom Metazoa; phylum Chordata; class Lepidosauria; order Squamata; family Phrynosomatidae; genus Sceloporus; species Sceloporus undulatus. The sequence goes on along the minus strand of NC_056525.1, from coordinate 19,311,992 downwards.
GCAGTCACCTGCAACACTTGTGGGATGTTTGTCTTCTTGCCTACAGAAGTGGAGAACTTCACATGCACCAAGTGCAAGTTGGTAGCCCTCTTGTAGGAGAAAGTGCAGCAGTTGGAGTCCAGAGTAGCTACACTTCCGCACATTAGGGAGCAGGAGGATTTCCTGGACACAACAGAACTAACAGTCCTGGACGAGTACCACACAGAGGAAGTTGCTGGGGCAGAGGACGTCATTTCACATACACAGGAGGCAGACAGCTGGAGGAAGTCACACAGAGAAGTAGGCCAAGAAGGGATTGTTCGGGGAGCTTGCAGCTAGAGAATCGATTCGAAGCTCTTTCCCCTATCAAGGAGGACGAAGAAGAGCAGCATGAACAGACTTCAGGGACAGAGCAGGCAAGCCTGAGAGTCCCACCCAAGGGAACAGTGGCTGCTGAGCCTCGGAGGAGGCGTGTGGTCGTAGTGGGGGACTCCTTGCTGAGGGGTACAGAAGCAGTGATTTGTAGGCCTGACAAGATGTCTCGAGAGGTGTGTTGTCTCCCAGAGGCAAAGATCCGTGATGTGACAGAGAGGCTGACAAGACTGGTCAAGCCTACTGACCAATACCCCTTCCTTTTGGTCCATGTGGGAACCAAAGATACTGCAAGACACAGCCTTCAGAACATCAAAAGGGATTACGAGCCGCTTGGTAGGAAGCTGAAAGGAATGGATACACAGGTTGTCATCTTGTCTCTTCTGCTAGTTGAAGGGCACGGTCCAGGAAGGGAGAGGAAAATAGCAGATGTGAACAACTGGCTTCGCAGATGGTGCCGCCGAGAACGATTTGGATTCTTGGACCATGGGCTGCAGTTCCATGAGGAGGGACTTCTTGCAACAGACGGGTTGCATCTCATGCCAGTTGGAAGAAATGTTTTTGGCAACAGTTTCAAGAACTTGATCAGGAGGGCTTTAAACTGAGTTCCGTGGGGAAGGGAGACAATATTAAGGAAGGCAAAAGGGCTGGAGAAAATAGTCAAACTGACATAGAGGAAACAAGAAAAAAAGTGCAAGAACCCAACAGTGAGAGGCAAAAAAACTTCCACAAGCAGCAAGTAAATGGGCCCTGTGGTCTGCGATGTCTCTACCCTAATGCACAGAGCATGGGAAATAAGCAAGATGAACTTGAACTCCTAGTACAGCAAAGCAAATATGATATAATAGGCATCACTGAAACCTGGTGGGATGAGTCTCATGATTGGAATGTGGAAATAGAGGGGTATAACCTTTTTAAGAGAAATAGGCCAAACAGGAAAGGGGGATGAATAGCCCTATATGTCAGAGATATTTACACCAGTGAAGAGATCCAGGACATCAATCATGGAAGCCAGGTGGAGAGCACCTGGATAAAAATTAAAGGGGAGGGAAACAACCAGGATGTTATGATGGGAGTCTACTACAGACAACCAAGTCAGACTGAGGAAATGGATGATATCTTTCTAGAACAGATGACCACACACTCAGAAAGGAGAGATGTAGTAGTGATGGGCAACTTCAACTATCCTGATATTTGCTGCAAGTCAAACTCAGCAAAATCCCCAAGGTCTAGCAAATTCCTCACTTGCCTGGAAGACAATTTCATGGTCCAAAAGGTGGAAGAGGCAACAAGGGGGTCAGCTATTTTAGATCTGATCCTAACCAACAAGGATGACTTGGTTAATGGGGTGCAAGTGGTGGGATCCTTAGGTGGAAGTGACCACGTTCTCCTGGAGTTTGTCATACAGTGGAAAGGAGAAGCCAGGCATAGTCAGAAACACATTCTAGACTTTAGGAGAGCAGATTTCAGTAAACTTAGAGAAGTATTGAGGGTGATCCCATAGTCAGAAATACTAAAAGATAAAGGAGTTCAGGACGGATGGGAGTTTCTCAAAAGGGAGATACTGATGGCACAATTTCAAACAGTTCCAGTAAGAAAGAAAAATGGGAGGTGTCTCAAGAAACCAGGATGGATGACTAAGGAACTTTCAACCGAGTTAAGTTTGAAACGGAAAATGTATAAGAAATGGAAAAAGGGGGAAATCACAAAAAAGGAATTCAAAGAAATAGCAGGCATGTGTAGGGGTAAAGTCAGAAAAGCTAAAGCACAGAATGAACTCAGGCTTGCTAGAGAGGTTAAGAACAATAAAAAGGGCTTTTTTTGATGTCTGCACCAAAAGGAAGAAGAAGGAAATGGTAGGGCCACTGCATGGAGAAGATGGCAAAATGCTAACAGAAGACAGAGCAAAGGCAGAATTACTCAACACCTTCTTTGCCTCAGTCTTCTCAGAAAAGGGCAAAAGTGCTCAACCTGTGGATAATGGAGCTCAGGACAGATTAGGGGAATTTCAGTACAGAATAAGTAAAGAGATAGTAGAGGAATACCTTGTTAATCTAAATGAATTTAAGTCTCCAGGACCAGATGAACTACATCCAAGGGTATTAAAAGAACTGGCAAATGTAATATCGGAGCCATTGGTAATAATCTTTGAAAACTCCTGGAAAACAGGAGAGACCCCAGCCGACTGGCGGAGGGCAAACGTTGTCCCCATCTTCAAAAAGGGGAAAAAAGAGGATCCCAACAATTATCGTCCAGTTAGTCTGTCATCAATACCAGGAAAGATTCTAGAGCAGATCATTAAACAGAGAGTCTGTGAACATCTAGAAGGCAATGCCATAATCACAAAAAGTCAACATGGGTTTCAGAGAAACAAGTCATGCCAGACAAATCTGATCTCTTTTTTTTGATAAAATTACCAGCTTGGTAGATGAAGGGAATGCTGTGGATATAGTATATCTTGATTTCAGTAAGGCCTTTGACAAGGTTTCCCATGACATTCTTGCAAACAAGCTTGTAAAATGTGGACTAGACAAGGTAACTGTTAAATGGATCTGTAATTGGTTGACCGGCCGAACGCAAAGGGTGCTCAACAATGGCTCCCTTTCATCCTGGAGGGAAGTGACCAGTGGAGTCCCACAGGGCTCTGTCCTGGGCCCAGTGTTATTCAACATCTTCATCAATGACCTGGATGACAGAATTGGGAGCATACTTATCAAATTTGCAGATGGCACCAAATTAGGAGGAATAGCTAATACCCCAGAGGACAGGATCAAAATTCAAAATGACCTGAATAGACTTGAAAGCTGGGCCAAACCTAACAAAATGAAATCCAACACAGAGAAATGTAAGGTACTGCACTTAGGGCAGAGAAATAAAATGCACAGATATAGGATGGGGGACACCTGGCTGAATGAAACTACATGTGAAAGGGATCTGGGAGTCCAAGTAGACCATATGTTGAACATGAGTCAACAGTGAAACACAGCAGCTAAAAAGGCCAATGCAATTTTAGGCTGCATCAATAAAAGTATAGTGTCTAGATCAAGAGAAGTAATAGTGCCACTGTATTCTGCTCTGGTCAGGCCCCACCTGGAATACTGTGTCCAGTTCTGGGCACTACAATTTAAAAAGGACATTGAGAAACTGGAGCGTGTCCAAAGGAGGGCGACTAAAATGGTGAAAGGTCTGGAAACCATGTCCTATGTGGAACGACTTAGGGAGCTGGGGATGTTCAGCCTGGAGAAAAGAAGTTTAAGAGGTGATATGATAGCCCTGTTTAAATATTTTAAAGGAAGTCATATTGAGGAGGGAGCAAGCTTGTTTTCTGCTGCTCCAGAGAACAAGACCCGGAACAATGGATGCAAGCTGAAGGAAAAGAGATTCCACCTCAACATTAGGAAGAACTTCCTGACAGTAAGGGCTGTTCGACAGTGGAACATACTCACTCAGAGTGTAGTGGAGTCTCCTTCCCTGGAGGTCTTCAAACAGAAGCTGGATGGCCATCTGTCGGGGATGCTTTGATTTGGATTTCCTGCATGGCAGGGGGTTGGACTGGATGGCCCTTGCGGTCTCTTCCAACTCTATGATTCTATAAAAAAAACCCTATGTTTTAATAGGAATCTATATGGTATCATTGCCAAATCACAGCAGTTCAGCATTTTTCCTGCCCTTCCGTTTTTTCTTCCTTATTTTTCACAAAATGCAAGTACTTATGCCAGGAGCTGGTCATATTTTGGTGAACATTTCTCCTTTTGCAGTGCTTTTAAATGATTGCTATAGTTTTCAGTTGGCATAAGAGCTTTCTATAGGTGGGCATCACCTTTAATGCAATCTGAAAAGTAATCATTTTTAATTAAGTAGTTCTTGTTAGCGGGCAGCCAACCAAATTAACACAGTGCATATCAAACTTGAGAAAAGCACAAGAGTAATATTTGATGTTAAACAATATGTCAGACCGTTACCAAGAGTGGAGTGGGGCATCAGTGGCAGGAAGGAACTTAGCTTAAGTTCAGACAGTACAGAACAGAATTACTCAGATTTGGTGTTTACACACACACACACACGCACACACACGTGTCTTTGCACACATATATGTTATTAATAAAATATAGGCTGGAATTCAGTATGGGATTTATCTATATAAGTGGATTTACACCTGTGGGAAATACAGTTGAATAATTTTGTCCATATTTAGCAAAGGGCTGCCATGACATTATTACTTTGGGGAGCCAGCAAAGTGACTGTTATGCATCAAGATAATTGTGCCTCAGGACCTATGCACAATGGGTGCCATACACATCAGGTCTTTCCAATGTGCTTTTGGACAATGGCTACTGATTGCCAATGTGCCACAGGTACAGCCTTATGCTGATCAGGACACTCTTGCTGGTACCTTTATACACATCTTCACAATTCACAAGGAGGGTCCTGCAGAGCATCTGCTATGCAGCTAAGTATAGATTGAGTTTCTCTTATTCAAAATGCTTGGGACCAAAAGTGTTTTGATTTTTGGATTTTTAAATTTGTTTTGGAACACCTGTACTTTCATATATGTACTTAGAATCATAGAGTTGGAAGAGACCACTTCATTACTTGATGCGGTATCTTTGAGATGAGACACAAATTTACACAATTTATTTATGTTTCATATACACCTTATATACATAGCCTGAAGGTAATTTTACTCAATATTTTAAAATAATTTTGTGCATGAAATAAATTTCTTTACATTGAAACATCAGAAGGCTCACTATCTCAGCCACCCATGAAAATGTTATAGTTTTTGGAGTATTTTGGATTTCAGAATGCCTGATAAGGGAGACTCAACCAATATGTGTAAAGTTACACAACATAAACTGTGGTATAAAATCACAGGCTACACACACACACATGCTATAGCTATGATTTACAAAATGTAAGTACTAAAACCTGATAAAACAGAAGGGGTTTTTTTTTAATGATCATGTTGAAACACCATTAATTTAAAACAGTACAAAATAATTGAAAAGCTTAATGATAAGGACAAAAAGCACAACACATGCACTCCATTAAAAGACCAAATGCCTTTTTAAGTAAAAAGTTTGTTATCTGATGGCAGAAGGAAAGCAAAGAGGGGTCCAGCCTACGTCTTGTGGGAGGGAGTTTGCAGCCTGAGAGTAGCCACTGAGAAAGAGAGGCTCTCTAGATGAGCCTGAAACAGTGTTGGACTAGGATTCTGGAGATCAGGGTTCGAATTCCCATACAGCTATGGAAATCCACTGGGTGATCTTGAGGAAACCACACACTCTCAGCCTCAGAGGAGGCAATGGCAAACTCCCTATGAAGAAACTTGGAAAGAAAACCCCATGATAGGTTTGCCTTAGGGTCTCCGTAAGTCAGAAATGTCTTAAAGGCACAGAACAACAACTGTTTGGATCAGAGGAAACATGTGGGAACTGGACAGTGGTAAAAATGGGCCCCCAAAAAATCAACTTATTTGAGATGTGGTGCTGGAAAAGAGTGCGGAGGATACTGTGGATGGTCAGAAAGACAAACAATTTGGTATTGGAAGAGATAAAACCTGAGCTCTACCTAGAAGCAAGGATGATAGGATAAGGAACACATAACCTAGCATTCTTCTTCCTAGTTGTAAGGTAAATGCACAGCTGAGTCGAGTGTGGAGGATGGAGTATGCTAACTAAGGTGCATTACAGACCGCCTAAAAGCAGTGGTCTGCCAGCACGGCCGGTTGCTCCGCGAGGGAGCCGCAGCAGTCAAACCACACGGCTCCCTCGCGGAGCAAAAAGAAGCCCCAAAATGGTGCTTCTTTTTGTGTCCCGGAAGTGATGCCACGAGGCGCTAGTCGTGCAGTCGTGGCGTCACTTTCGGGTTGCGATGTCCGGACGCTATGCGTCCCCGACGTCAAGATGGCAGCACCCATGTGGACGGGCGCCGCCATTTTGTATGGACCCAGTCCGTACTAGGGTTGAGGGGCGTCTAGAATAGATGCCCCTTTATAACCCTAATACACCCCTTCCTAATCCTAACATGTACTTTCAGCGCGTGTGTAACGCACCTAAGTAAATCCATAAATCAACCCTTGGAGAGTCTTTGCAAGTTGCAGCTACAAAACAATTAAGCCTTGCAAATTGTAGTGAGCTGCAGCAATAATAGCTGAGTTGGAGTTTTGCACACAGCCCCTTCCTTCTGCCCCAAGGGAATTTGTACCCTTGTTTCCTGCATGGAGGTGACACATGAGAATGGGCAAAGCTCTTAGATATGGCAACTCTAAGTAGAGTCTGGCATTTGAAGGAGACATACAGAATTTATAAAAAGAAAAAGAACTGAAAAGTAGGCCAATGTTAGATCTTTGGTATTTGTCCCTCTGTGCAGGTACTGATGCTATTCCAGGTCTGTCTGCTATTCCAGGACTCTCTTATGATGAGATCAGAGCTGCCTTTGTCTTCCAGGCTTCCTTGAATGACCGCATCATTTGGAATTCTCAATGAGTCACTCTTCTCTGTTTCCACTTTGATCTGCACCAGCCTTTTGTCTGGTACAGGGAGTGATTTGACAAGTAAGTCTACACAGGTCTGCACCTCAGGCTCAGAGGTCTTTTCTGCTTTCAAAGTCAAGTTTACAGCTCAGGAAAGAGCATCCACAGCAGACATAAATTTACCTGGGGTGTTCGTGACACTCAGTTCATATTTTTACAGTCTGATCATCATTCTTTGAATCACAGCTTAGGTACAGGCATTCAGTCATTTGTGAAAGAATGCTCTAAGGGACTCACAGCCTGTTCATCTGAATTGTCTCTTCCAGTGGCAGCTGATGGTTCCTGTGTCAATGAGGCGATGAATCTGCTCTGATCTTTAGTTTGAACTTTAAAGGATCTCTCCCCAGTATTGAATCTATTGTTGCAATATGGTCCAGCAACTTGGAAAAATAAGACTATATCCTAGAGTAGACTTCATATCCTGCTGACATGGAAGCCAACAGACTGTTCTGTCTATAGATTGCCGGCTTGTAGGAAAAAAAAATTACAGGTGAAATAGATTCCTAAGAAATCTTCCTTGATTTGTTCTTGTCTTTTTTTTTCCTGAACTAGTCATTAGCTCTTTGCAAATGATCAGCACAATCCAGTGAGGGCTGAAAGGGGGTGGAAATGCCAGTGTACAAGCAAACCCCATTCTCACAATTTAGAGCTTGGAGGTAACTAGGTACAATAACAAGTTACTCTTTCACTACACAAGTGAGTACCATACAACTACATTACATTATGATCGTGACTAAATGGGGTACAATGCCACTCCTTTTGTGATGTAATTATAATGTCTTGGTTACTTTTATAATTAGAGGCTGGAGTTCACTTGTTTATTAACTCCTTAAGTAAGCCATTATTTTCCTAGTGATTTCACCTAACTTCTTGATCTCCCAGTTAAATCTAAAGTTAAAAATATGCAACAGCAAATTATAATCATTAGAATTTGTTAGATTTTTTAAGGCCTCCTTCTGTCACTTTCAGTAAAATAGGAAGACCTGATGTCTTAGGAGAAGAAATATTAGAATTGGAAGGAAAGTGTTACATAGTTCTGTTGTTAGGCAGAATAATCTGTGTAACATCTTTGAGAGAACAACAGGAAGGAGGAAGAGAGAGAGAGACAGAGAAAATTTTCCAGGTTATATAGTTGGATTTTGGAGCAAAAATGTATAGCTAAATTTGGGTACGAGGAAAGAAAGAAGGATGGAAAAGGAAAAGATGAGTCTCTGAAGGAAACGGGGATAGAAAGAAGTGGCTTATTTGGTTAGCAGGAGCCCAAGGCTCTCAAATAACCAGGGTCCTTTCAGAATGCCCCCCATGGAGTCATTTTTGTGTAAGGGGGGATGCACTGTCTTCAGTAACTGGTCCAACTGCTTATATTCTAAATTGATTTCTATTTTATGTTATTGTGTAATATATGTTATAATACTAATAAGGGTGAGCTGCAATGAACCTTCTTTAGTGTATTATTCACAGACTAATGCTTCTTATGTACTCCCCTGTTACAGGCTGAGTGTTATTTTGCAGGAGGTTTTGCAAAATTGAACTCTTATTACAGAAATAAGTGTATAATTATAGAATAAAAAGTCAAAATTAGTGTGAGCCATACCAGATTACCAGCTAGTTCTTACTGGAGTGGTCAATCAATGATTGGTCACTTAGTGGTCTTGTATAGGGGCCAGTAAGATCTCATTTCTGGATGGAAGAATCTTTGTTCATATTAATGGGGATTAGTTGGATCCATCTCTGACTGGGTAGATAGATAGCAGAAATACTATAAAAGCTATCCCCTGAGATAAAAGAGTAAGGCTATTTACAATGTGATCAGACCTTGCTTTCTAGGAGTGCATCTGCATTGTAGAAATAATGCAATTTGACACCACTTTAAGTTTTGTAGCTTTATCGAATGCAATCCGATTTTTTTTTACAAGGTCTCTGCCAAAGAGTATTGGTGCCTCACAAATCTACACATCCCAAGATTCTGTATAATAGAGTCATGGCAGTTAAAGTGGTGTCAACTGGCATTATTTCTACAGTGTAGATGCACTTTTTGATGGCACCTAATGTTGCTGAAGGTGTTCCTTGCTATTAAATACCTTTAAAGTGATGTAAGAGAGAGGGGGAGAGAACCTCTTATCTCAAGATAAATTAGGCTATATTAATTGAATACTTCTTATGTAATTAGATAATGCCCACTATACTCATAGGAATATATAACAGATACTACAATGGATTGCAATGCCTATTGAAGAATATTATTTTGCATGGATGTCTGTTGTGAGATGCATTGTTTCCTCCACAGAAGACATGTAAAGGTTCAATTTCTTACAAGTTTTAGACTATATGGCTGCCACATACTGATATGTGCTAAGATGCTATTATGATATAAAAAATGTGATGCCTCACAAGAAACATAAAGTCAATATATGTTACATGCCTAGTCAATGAAAAGTCTCTGTTCCTCCCCATGAGGAATGAATGTGTGTGTGTTCATCCATTTGAATAGAATAGGCTGAAATATTATCAAGTGATCTGTTCATTCTCCCATCTCAGAATATCCTGAAAATCCAGTACTTAAGAGTGCTTCAGAGGAATGCTGATACTAAATCTTCCCATTGGGACTAACCCATTGATCACAAGTTGAAAGCTCACATAAAGATAGCAAGAGGAGCCTCCAAGCAGATACAGATTAGCTGACAAATGGCAAAGAACCCTCAGTCTAAAAAGATGGGGTGGGGAACCATGCCTGTTTCACCCCTACTTCTCTTCCTCACCCCTGTTTAATCACACAGTTAAGGTAAGATGCATGCAGTGAAGTGTTGCCTTGTTACATATCTCAGCATTCAACTGCAGATGATGCAGATTTTATTTGGGACCCCTTGCTCCATCCTGTCCTCTACCACTGAGCACCTCAGAAAAGGCAAAGAGTGCTCAATATGAGGATAAAGAAGGAGGGGCAGAATAGGGGAAATTCAGCAGAGAATAAGTAAAGAGATAGTACAGGAATACCTGGTTAATCTAAATGAATACAGTCAGCCCTTCTTATACACAGATTTTTTATGTACAGATTCAAGCATCCACGGTTTGAAAATGTTCCAAAAAAGTATAAATTTCAAATATCAAACCTTGATTTTCCATTTTTATAAGGGACGCCATTTTGCTATGTCATTATATTTAATGTGACTTGAGCATAACACAGATTTTGTTATACACAGGGGATCTTGGAATCAAAGCCCAGCATATAACAAGGGTCCTCTGGATAAGTCTCCAGGAGACCTGATGAACTACATCCAAGAGTATTAAAAGAACTGGCAAATGTAATATCAGAGCCATTGGCAATAATCTTTGAAAACTCCTGGAGAACAGGAGAAGTTTCAGCAGACTGGAGGAGGGCAAACGTTGTCCCCATCTTCAAAAAGGGGAAAAAAGTGGATCCCAGCAATTATCGTCCGGTTTGTCTGATATGAATACCAGGAAAGATTCTGGAGCAGATCATTAAACAGAGAGTCTGTGAACATCTAGAAGGCAATTCCATAATCACAAAAAGTCAACATGAGTTTCAGAGAAACAGGTCATGCCAGACAAATCTGATCTCTTTCTTTGATAAAGTTACCAGCTTGGTAGATGAAGGGAATGCTGTGGATATAGTATATTTTGATTTCAGTAAGGCCTTTGACAGGGTTCCCCATGACATTCTTGCAAACAAGCTTGTAAAAGGTGGGCTAGACAAAGTAACTGTTACATGGATTTGTAATTGGTTGATTGGCCAAACCCAAAGGGTGCTCAACAATGGCTCCTTTTCATCCTGGAGAGAAGTGAACAGTGGGGTCCCACAGGGCTCTGTCCTGGGCCCAGTGCTATTCAATGTCTTTATCAATGACCTGGATGACAGAATTGGGAGCATACTTATCAAATTTGCAGATGACACCAAATTAGGAGGAGTACTGTAGCTAATACAGGAAAAGAGATTCCACCTAAACATTAGGAGGAACTTCCTGACTGTAAGGGCTGTTCGACAGTGGAACAAACTCCCTTGGAGTGTAGTGGAGTCTCCTTCCTTAGAGGTCTTTAAACAGAGGCTGGATGGCCATCTGTGGGGAATGCTTTGAGTGAGAGATCCTGCATAGCAGGGGGTTGGACTGGATGGCCCCTGTGGTCTCCTCCAACTCTATGATTCTATCTTTGCAGACCACACTTCTTGATGGAGGAGGGGAGATGTAGAAAGGAAACAGTGCTGCATATAGTTTTTTGTGGGTTTTTCAGGTTATGTGGCCATGTTCTAGAAGCGTTTATTCCTGATGTTTCACCAGCATCTGTGGCTGGCATCTTCAGAGAATGCTGACCTGGGAAAAAAAAAGAGAGAGAGAGAGAGAGAGAGAGAGAGAGAATATTGTGTGACCCTGGGTAAGGAGGAGTGATTCCCATGTTAATCTGTGTATTGTTCTGTTGTTGATGGCAAGGCCTCAGGGTGGGAGGATATGCAAAAGAGTATTAGTGTCTGCTATTTGGTGATCATTGTCTGGTGGGAAAGCCCCTGACCCTGAGTGGTTTCTCATTTGCATTTGCTGAGTGCTGATTTTGCTATTTTGCAGGAATGGTAGCCAAACTTTGTTTAGTTTAAGGGTTTCTTCTTTCCTGTTGAAGTTCTCCAAGTGTTTGTGGATTTCAATGGCTTCCCTGTGCATTCTAACCTGATAGTTGTTGGCATCGTCCAGAATTTCATTGTTTTCAAACAGCATTTTGTGCCCAGGATGGTTTATACTGCTGATTTTTCTGGCTGACCCAGTCTGCAGTGTCTTTCACATTCCTTGATTCGTGTTTGGACACTGCGTTTGGTGGTCCCTATGTAGACTTGTCCGCAGCTGTATGGAATGCAGTAAACCCCTGCGGCTGTGAAAGGGTCTCTCTTGTCCTTCACTGAGTGCAGCATTTGCTGGATTTTCTGGGTTGGTTTGTAAACCATTTGGAGGTTGTGTTTCCTCATCACTTTCCCTATTCTGTCTGTGACTCCTTTGATGTATGGTAAAAATGCCTTCCCTTTGGGTGGTTGCTTGTCTCTGCTTCTCTGGGTTTTTCTGTGCCTGGCAGCCCTTCTGATGTCTGAGGTGGGATAACCATTCGTGTGTAGAGCCCAGTCTAGGTGCTTCAGTTCATCTTCCAAGAAGTGGGGTTCACAGATCTGTTTTGCCTGGTCTCCCAGTGTTTTTATTGTGCTTCTTTTTTGTCCTGGATGATGGTTGGAGTTCTTGTGCAGGTATCTGTCCGTGTGTGTAGGTTTTCTGCACATTGTCTGGCCCAAACATTGATTTGGTTTGTGGCAGTGCTAAAGGAGGTCATTAACTGATTTTTCCTGTGAGAAAAAAGACTCACTTTTCCTATGGTCTCCAAAGGCTCAGCTATGCAGTGCCAATGATATCATGTGGGAAGGAGGAATTGAATATATGGTTATCACATCATCCTGCCTCTTTGATGGCTGTATGTGATAAGGAGCCTGGTTTTGTAGAGAAATTTTCCCCTACCTGGAGATGCCAGAGATTCAACCAGGAGCTTTCTTCATTCAAAATATGTGTTCTGCCACTGAGTTACTGAAAAGACTTCATTAAGGTCCCTCACATTTAATGTATTCTCAAATGGCTGTTCTTTCACTCCACAAGGGACAGACAGCTCATTCACTCACTTGCTTCTTCAAACCTTTCATATGATTTGTAAAGCTTCTGTCCTTGCTAGTTCTCCATTGAGTTTGTCACAGAAGCAAATGGAAGCTTTCTGCAGGAATGAATAATAAGGTGGGGGGGGGACCTGAATATTTATCCAGACTATATATTCACTGGGAAAGCAATCCTGTAAGTCTTCTGTCTCAAGCATAAGGCTCTGTCAAGAGGATCTCTAAATTACTGAACTATCTTCATTTCCACTTTGGATGGTTCTTCTGCCTGTGGTGAGCTATTGAGCTTAGCATATTGCTGAGCTCAGTGGTGTAAACACATATTTTAGGGTTTGTTAGACTATCTCTACCTCCACAACCCTTGCTTCTTAGTAAAATCCAATAAAATAACTGGCAAAACGAGAGAAGGCACTGATTACTGGATGCAATAGTTTCTTAGACAAATTGCCCATCTAACCAATGGATATGTTTTCTTTACTTGGCAGCATAGCAATTGCAGATTTAATAGATATATGTGTCATGGAGCTTAGTTTATTTACTATCCCTCCCAATTCTCTCTCTCTCTCTCTCTCTCTCATGCTTATAGAACATGAATATCATGCAAATTTAATTCACTTAATTTACACAATTTCAAATGATGATATTGACTGCATTCGCAAAAATAACCCAGGTTGACAGCACTTTAACTGGCATGGCTCAATGCTATGGAATTCTGGGAACTGTAGTTTTTTGTACTACCAGCACACTCTGATAGAGGTGGCTAAATGTCTCACAAAACTACAGTTCCCAGAATTCCATAGCACTGAGCCATGCCATTTAAAGTGTTGTCTTTCTGCATGCAGATGCAGCCATAGCAAGTTGTACAGGAAGAAGGGGTGGGAAAACAGTCTGTACCACCTTATTTTCAACAAATGTGCACCACTGACATTTGGACTTGAAGCAGAAAGACAAACATACAGGTGGAGAGGGGGATAAGCATCACAATTCTTCTGCTCACAACCCTGTCCCACTGAATTCAGTTGGGATTACTGTCTCGGGTAAGTTTGAATAGGATTGCTTTGTTAAGCAAGAAGTGCTCTTGAGGTAACAAGGTGTATTTATACACCTAATCATGGGTTCCATCAAACAGGGCACAAGTGTCAACAGATTGCTGCTGTAGTTCCTGGTGCTTTCATTTAAAAAAAAAGTCAAAATAATATTTCTGTTGTCCCAGGTTATTTTTTGGCAATTTCTGGCAATAGTTGCAATACTTTATCCCCATCCTCAAAGTAGTTAAAACAACAACAGCCCTGTGACATATTGGAAGCTAAAAGTATCCTTTCCTAGAACAACCAATGCATAACTCCATATGTGCAGAATGATAATTATGCAACCCTGATATAAGGCTTTGACCATCTAGAACGGGAGAGGGATGGCACAAAAGCAATGCTTTTCCTACCAACAATTACCCCCTCCCCAAATGTCCTGAAATGTGAAAAATGTTGTAGTGATTTCCCCTCCTTTTACTCCTCCTCCTCTTCTTTCTTTTCCTTCTCCTCTTATCTATTGAATCTATTCTTCTTCTTTTGACAGCATGTCTTGATGTGCTGAGACCACCTTTCTCATCAGATTTGTGAGTATGCCTTACTTCCCTATCCTGCTGAGTTCCACGGTGCACTTGGGCTAGGAAACCACTTTTGTCCCCCCCCCCACCTTGGGGACAGGATGGAACAAGCAAAGCCCCCTTGAATCGTCTTTGATTTCCTTTGCTTCTCTTGGCTCATGGAAATGCAAAGGAGAGCAAAGCCTCCCAGATAGTTACAGATTCATGTTGCTAGAGTGCTACATGGATTGGCAGAAAGCTGTGCCTGATACAGACTGAAGAGGCCCATAGGGTGCATGCATATGTCCAGTGGATTTCATACTATTCATCTTCAGGTTAGCCTTTTCACTATGGATTGTCCAGGGAGAAACATCCTGCTTTTTAAATCTAACTCCTATGCATTCAAGGCAGTTATGGAATGTGGTGCACAATGTGTTCAAGTGGAAACTGATCTATTAGGTCTCATCAGTGAGGGTTGGTTACTTCTATGTCAGTGAGTTTGGGGCTATACAGATGGGCGGCATGCAGCCACCCCTTTTCACCCCAGATTGGTGCTGCACCAACTGCATCCAGTGGCATTGATTCCTAGTTACCTTCCTTAGCCATTGTGTCAAGTTTAAGATGTTTTCTGCTAGAGGTATGGTGTCGTCCATGTTTCTTAGATAGCTGATGTTTCTTCCTCCTATATCACTCCTCCTTCTTCTAAGTGTAACCTGCTTTTTGTGTGATACTTTCTGCATACAAGTTGAACTAGTTGGGTGATAAAATGCAGACTTGCCTGGCCCCCTTGCCAACTGGAAACCATTCTGTTTCTCCATATTCTGTTCTAACAGTGGCCTCATGTCCTCTCATCAGGACTATCAAATATAGTGGCACTCCTATGTCTTTAAGAGCATTCCATAGCTTTTTGTGATCTAATCAGACCCTTTGAGTACATGCTGATCTTCTTATGGAATTCCTTTGTGCACTCCATTAGCCATTATATGTTTGCAATGTGGTCCCTAGTGCCTCTTCCTATCCTGAACCCTGATTGCACTTCTGGGATCTGTCTCCATATATGATTGGAGGCTATGTTGCAGAATTTTAAGCATAATTTTGTTTATGTGGGAAATTAATACAGTTGGCCCTTTCCTTATGTGGAGGATCCATTCCGGATCCCACCGCGTAAGGGGAAAACTGCATAAACTCAAGCCCCATTAGAAACAATGGCGCTTGTTCTTCTGGGGCACGGGAGAAGTCTTTCCAGCATGGCTTCCAGCGTATGCTGGAAGCCGCGTATGGTGTGCCCACATATGACACGGGTGCACTGTACTATCATCCTATAGCTGTTGCAGTTTTGTTTTGTGTCTCAGGTTTTGTCGGTGGAGATATATATTGAATGTTTCCAGTCTGTTGACCATCCCCACCCACCCCATATTTGTTGGCACATTTTAGTTGTCACTGGAGTTGCTTTTGTCTGTATGGATTGAAGTAGATCAGTTGGAATATCATCTGCTCCTGGTGATTTATTTTTCTTATTGCAGCATCCACCTCACTTTCTAGATTTTGGGTTCATTTTCATATTATTCTTCATTCCTAGTTTTATTCATTTTTCCAACTCTTTTATATAGCTCTGCTGTGTATTTTATCCAATGTCTTTTTATTTCTGCTTGATGTTGCAATGTTTCACTTCTTATCTTAGAAGACCATCCTAGCCATTGGTTTGGACTTTCCTTTGAGTTCCCTTATCTCATGGAAGAGTTCTCTTGTTCTCCCCCCCCCCCCCCTATTTTTCTGCATTGATTGTTATAGTAGTCCTCTTTATCCTTGTGCACTAGTTGTTTAACAGTTGCATTCCACAGCCACAAATGCTGGCGAAACATCAGGAGGAAACTCTTCTAGAATATGGCCACATAGTCCGAAAAACCCACAAAAAACTATAGTTGCATTCATGGTTCTGGTTTTATTCCTATCTCCTTTTTCTTTTGCTTCTCTTCTTTCCTTAACCGCTTAAAACATTTAATCTGTTATCCATTGTTTCACCTCTTTGTTTTTGGCCTTAACTTTAGTTCTTCAATAAAAACATGCTGGAAAAGGAATGAAATGGGGATCCTTTGCCCTCCATCATGCAAATATCACTCCTGCATAGGCATGAAGAATGATCTGAGGGCCCATGATGTTTTTCTTCTTGCTTGGTCACTTTTCTGCATGCAGACAATGGGCAAGCAACAGAGGTTATAACTCTTAGCTGTTTTTGTGCATTGCTCCTGTTTTGGATCTGACCCACACACATTCTAAAGTTGTTCTGTCATTTTAAAAGTCTAAATGTGACTGTCTACAGCCTAAATAAGTCTCCAAGCACTTGACAAGCAACACAGTCATCCCAGCGACATGTGAATTAACATTGATTTGAAGTTCAATGCCTCACACAATGCAAACCACACAAGAAAAAAAATAAGTGCCACCCAATATGCATTTCCATAGAGAATAGTCTCTTCCATCACATCTGTCAGTAGATAAAGATTACTTCCAACACCCTTGTCAAGTTTTCAGTATGAGGAGTTCGATTGGCAGTAATTTGTTACAAAGCATTGTCGCTTCTCATTTCTCTTCTTTGGATAACACACAATCAAAATCCTTCTCCTGTCCAGAGGAAGGAAGAAAACATATTTCCCATAAAAATCTTCTTTAGTGTGGTTTAAAAATCTGAGGTGTTAAACTGTATTTTTGTTTCCTGGCATTTTTGTAGAAAAGCTGTGCCATGTGGCCCACAGAACCCTATTCTTTAGCATCTTGCTACTACACTTTACTCCCATCTTAATCTGCTTCACATTGTCTAGTGGCTGAACCAGTCCTGGATCATTTTCACATGACACTATTATAGCTCTGTGATTCAACTTTAACTGCCATTGCAACATCCTATGGAACCTTGAGTTTTGATGTTTAAGGGTGGATGTTAAGAATTCTTAAGTCAGAGAGCTCTAGAGTCTCACCAAACTACAAAGATTCCATAGGACATTTGACATGGTAGTTAAAGTGGAATATAGAGGTATAATTGTGTATTGTGAATCAGCCCCTGGTGCACTCAAACTTCAGCCCAGTTATAAATATAATGCAAAAACAAAAACAAAAAAAACCCCAAAAACCCTATGAAGAAAACCGTATGGAATCTATAGTGTCACCATAAGTGTAAGTGTCTGCTGGTCAATTCGCCATGTCTTCCAGTAGGGCCCTTCTTCCATTTTTTAGCACCCTAGTGAGTGGGGGGTGGTGAAGACCCACCATTGCACCCCTTTATGTTTTGCACCTGGGGTGGAGCACACCCTTGCCCACCTTTTGGTTTGCCACTGCTAAGCAAAGATAAACCCATGCCTGATGGAGTTGGGGGTCAGAGGGTTTCAACTTCAGTTTCTCTTAATTTCTAATTTTCAGTACCCTAATTTTTTATCGCATTTCTACATCAATTTGTGACATTAAAAAAGGCCAAACAAATATATGTATGCATTTTGCTACACATTTATCCTTATAAACATATTCTGAAATGCAGTTGTGCCTCATCTGTGCAGTTTTGCCTCACTTGTTCTGTGTGTGTGTGTGTGTGTGTGTGTGTGTGTGTATTTGTTTGCACTTCCCTCAGTGTATGTCCCTATGTATATATTTTTTAGCTCAAAGAAATGCATCACAAAGTTTTTAGATGAGTGAACACGGAAGCATAACTGCATTCTGGTTCATATATTGATCCAAGAAAGGTAAAGCTTGGTAAGGTTTTTAAAAATTGAAATGTGAAGTGAACATAATTTCCCCACATTTTCCAGCCAATACCACAAGCTATTCATCACCACATTTCCAAATGAAATCCCACCCTTTCATGGACATTTCAGTAATATGTTTTATTGTTACTGCCTGAGGTGAAAGGCTTAACATGCACAAAGCCCTTCACAATATCTATCTACATGTATATCAACAGCCAAAACAGAATTTGTCTTGAGAAAATTCTAAGACATAGGTAAGACAATAATTTATATGTGATCTCCAAATCTGAAACATGAAGATGGGAAAACCAGATGCTTTTCTGGCTGCTTAGTACCACTTTTGCCTCACAAGCCTCCTGTGTAAAAGAATCCATTATGTGAATAAGGAAAAGGTGCAGGAGACATACATCACTTTAAGCCAAAATAACAAAAAGAGGTAAAATGTTTCTGAAGACAGCATTTCATCTTGTTCCTACTGAAGTCACTGCCAATAAATTCTAGCTAACTCGTAGATATATAATTAAATGGTACTCAGAGAAAAAGAGAGAGGTGGAGGCAGGGGAGAGAGCTGAATATCTCACAGAAAGCCTTGGCATGGCAAACCAGGGAAAGAAAGTTGTGGAAAATATTCAAAGTCACAGACTCATTGGGGCATTTGCCATGTGGTCGTGTTGTATTTTGGTGTTACTCTTCTCACATGGAGACTCACTTTCTCTAAATGTGGCTGCTTAGTACGCGGTTTAGAATGCTGATCTCTATGCACATAAGAGAAACATTCACCTGTTCAGGTTATAATTCTTCACTGAGAGCACTGGCATTGAATTTGGAGGTAGCACACTCCCCTTGATTAAAATGTTGTTTTATATAAATTTATTTAACGCCTAGTTCAGCATTTTGTTTCTCCCAGTGGGCAGTCAGATGAATCTGGAAACCCATAATTGGAACAGGTGAGCAAAAGCATTTGCCGTCACAAGAAGTACAAAACTTGTGTGTTCCCCCACAACTGCCATCCTACCCCTGATTCTGGGCACAGCATACAATCACCACAACTACTAATAAAATATTTGTCCTTGAATTTGTCTAATCCCCCCTTTAAATCAATTAAGTTGATGGCTATCTGCTCCACCTCTTCTGATATTAAATTCTATGGCTGGACCATGTCGGTGTTGTTACATGCCTTCAAGTGAACTTCAATTTATGGGGACACTATAGCAGGGGTTTTATGGCAGGGTTTATTCAGTGGAGATTTGCAACATCAGAGTGTGGTCAAAATGGCAAAGTTACTAATGATGAAGAACACACCAGCTAGGCCTGTATCTGCACTGTGGACTTAATGCAGTTTGACCCTCCTTTAACTGCCATGGCTCAATGCCATGGAATCCTGGAATTTGTAGTTTGTTGTGGCATCAGAGCTCTCTGACAGAGAAGGCTAATTCAAGTTAACATTTATTGTACTGGCCAAATCCATGACAAAATGAGCTTATCAAAAAGCATGAAACATTTAAAACAAAAGGCACAGAATACAAAGGACAAAAAATGTCCCAAAATTTAGTGTACAGTTAAAATAGTCACCTGTTAAAAAGGACAAAAGGAAAAAGGGACATCTTTCCTGGATATTAGTAAACATATACAATATAATCATAAAATCTAATTAATACTTGGTGTCTCCATTGCAATTTATGGCAATTTTATTTAACTCTCTCTTTCTAATCTTTTTTTCAGCCATGACAAAAAGAGCCACTTTATGTGTTATATAGTCATTAGTATCACTCAAAAGGAATTGGACCGAATCAACAGTAGAGCTCCCACTTTTGTTTGTCGGCAAGGGTGTTAAAAATTTATTTCTAGGATTGTTGTACAATGGACAAATTAACAAGTAGTGAACAATATCCTCCATCTGAGACTGACTGCAGATGCATAATCTGTTCTCAAAAGGCACTTTGTTGTAGCGTCCATCTAGAACTGCAGTAGGCATTACTTGAAGTCATAGCTCAGTGAAAGCAATTCTTAAAGTAGGCGACTTGAGTTTAGTCAAGTATCTCACAAAACTCCAAATCCCAGAATTCTATAGCATTGAGCCATGGCCATTAAAGTGGGCTCAAACTGCATTAATTCTGCAATGCAGATTAGACCTAGGAGAAGCTGTAGCAATTTGCTTTTCACTGTGTTTATATGAAAGGGCAAGACTCTGCTCCCTCCTCTCCTTTTCTTCCTGCTCAGTTAACTGAGTGAGAACTACTTTTGCACTTTGAACTCAGTTTGTACTAGCAGCTGAAGTAAGCTGATGGGAAAGGGGGAAAGAGGAAAGTGGGGAACTGGGACATTTTAAAAGAAGCTGGGAAAATGGAAGGAATATGGCTTAGGTCTTCTCTAAATGTACAATGTCTGAACAAGGCTTTGGTCTGACCTAACAGAATTTTCCTTTTGGCTGTCTGGATGCCTAGGACTGAGTGCAGATTGGGCCAGGTGTTGCCAAGCAGCAAATAGGCTCCAATATGTGTCTGGTGTGGGCTTCATTTAGCTTGGTAGGTTACAAGTTGTGCAGCCCTACCAGTGAAAACAGCACCCCACTGGTAAATTGTTCTGAAGGTTTGAGGCTGTAGTCATTCCTGGAAGAACAGGACTGCTGCAGTGGATATTTCCTTTGTACTATATAGACCATTTCAGCAGGAGGCCTTGTATAGTCTGAAGCAGTTTTGCTGGATTTATTGCCTCCCCCCCCCCCCCCTTTTCAAACCTGAAAATTGTCAGGAGCAGTTTTTGGTACTGGTAGTAGCCCACCTGCTGTCAGTTTTTGTTCCTAATCATAGAGAAGCATGCTGTACATTAACCTTCCAAAGAGAAGGTATTTCGTCTTTCAGTGCAGAAGCATTACCAATGAGCAAACTAATAGTTAAAATGGAATTTAATTCTGGAACAAAAATAGTTGTTTGCCTGATGATGGAAAGGTAAGCTTTAATTAAAACCCTGTGACATACAAACACCACTGAAAGAAGTGATGCAAAATGAGATGATGGTGATGGATTTGGCATGGTCATATACTGTAAATCAAGATGAGAGCCAGCACTGCGAAATAATTTAAATCTTGGACTACATCTCTGGAGACCAGTGGTGTCACTAGTTGGGATGTCACCCAGTTTGGAGGGTATTACCCAGGAAGGGTGCACATTCACCCCTCCTGCTCCTCTATCACTGGGCATCCTCCCCAGGGAGAAAGCCTGGCAATGAAGCACCAAAGGGTGAAGAGGGCCCAGCTGGTTGTCACCCCTCCTCTTGAGTATCAAACAGTGTTGTCCACACCCCCACACCTCCCCAGTGATGCAAGTGCTGGAGACCAGGGTTCAAATTACCTCTCAGTCATGGAAACCCACTGGGTGAGTTTGAGCAAGTCACACTCTCTCTGCCTCAGAGCAAGGCAGTGCCAGATTCCCTCTGAACAAAATTTCCCAAGAAACCCCTGTAGTAGGTTTGCCTTAGGTTCACTGTAATTAAGAAATAACTTGAAGGAAGGTGACAACAACAACAACAACAATAATAAGATAAATAAATAATAATGAAAATTAATATTGGCATTTCTGTGACAGATATAAGTCCCTGGAACATCCTGCTAGATGTCTCAAGATTTAACACAGTGTTTTTGTTTCTTGTGATTGTACTGCTCTCCAGGCCAGTTCTACAGTTCTAATCCTTGATTCCTGTCACTTGTACTTTTAACTCTCAAGATCTCTCCCTGCCCGGATCTAGGAGATGGACCTCAAGATGACCACAATCCTGGATAATTGCTGTGTTGGTCATTGGGTTCAATATGGTAAAGCACAGGCACTTCTTGCTATCAGTTATTAAAATCAAACAGTCAGACAAGGAATGTAGAAAATAACAGTAATAATTTATTATTTAATAAATAAAATAAACATCAGGCCTTATGCTAGTAAACATGTATCATTTAATAAAAACATTAACATCAAGCCTTATGCCAGTTCCACACACCCAGTACACTGTAACCCTTCTATTTCAAACTGAATAACACTTTTCTATGTATTTTGTCTACATTCTAACTTCCAAAATCCAATTCAGATCTTCTCCATTCAGTTCCTCCTAAGTTGTCCTCATACTCTATTTCTGAGTGCTCAACTCTACTTCATCCTCCTGTCTCTCTTTAGCAGATAAATCTCTAGGTTATAGGCTTTTCTCCACATAAGACCCTGCTCCAGCATTCCTTGAGCTCTGATTGGCTGCATCTATCCGGCTTTTCCCAGCTTCTCACTTCACAGTTATCATTCAAGGTGCAAAGCTGGGGTTCAAGTCAATATTCAAAATGGAAGTCTTGTGAGAAGCTAAACAAGTGGGGTCAACTATAACTTATTAGGAAATCATGATAGACACCTCAAGATATGACAGAATGTTTTTGCTGCAGTGTCCAATTTCAAGTTGAAAAACTGAAATTCAAACAGGGAGATTCCTAACAGAAAAAAGGGGGTCTTGTCATAACTAATCAGAACATTGTGGTTATGTTATCCTCTCTCACATGCACATCCCTCTCTTGGATGCAAACTTTTGTGTGGTGAGAGGGGTTGAATCTCAAAGAGGTTAAAAGTAATACTCTAAGGACATCAGACTATCAAGAGGCTAGCCTCCTAGCAAGGTCACCTGCATGAATCCAAAAAGATCCAAATCCAAAAAGCAATTGGAATGCTCCAAGTACAGCCACCAGACTAAGCCACCATCCTTTTCAGAGAGTAACAGCAGGAAAGAACTGATAGTTGCAAAAAAAAAGAAAAAAAGGATGCAAAGAAATAGTAGAAGAAAAGGGAAAAGATGGAATGGGAGATCTCTTCCACGAGAACTGAGAAATCAAAGAAGAATCTAAACCAAGAATAAGGATGCTGCACCAAGAGTAACAACCAGCTGAAGCACACATTATATGATTCAGATTTTCCCCCAAAAAGATAATGGAATCAATGCACCAAAGAACTAAACAGAAGAGATGACATGATGGCAGGTTGCTTTAAAGAAGAAACTTTTGATAAAGAAGGTACATTTTTACAAAGAAAAGTAGAAGTTGCTCTAAAACACTTGGGAGAAATAAATCACCAGGAAAAGATGGAACACCAGTATAACTATTTAAAGCTATAGAAACAGAATCCATCCACATTCTAACAAAAAGCCACTAACAAATATGAAGAAAACAATGACTCACAAACTGGAAATGTTCAATGTGTATTCCATTCTCTAAAAGAAGAGACACCTGGGATTGTAATATCCATTGGATCATTGTATTGCACTCATGAGGCCAAAGTGGTTCTTGAGATCTTACCCCAAAGACCTTTACCATATATGTCAGGCATTCAAGCTGCAGTCAGAAATGGAAGAGGCACTAGAAATCTAATAATATATCTACAATGATTAATGGAGCACAACAAAGAATTTCAGGAAGAAATCCACCTGGGCTTTATACATTACAACAAAACATTTGATGGTAAAGATCATGGGAAAACTATGGATCTCTCTAAAGGAAATAGCAGTGCCACCATATTTGTTTGTCCTGATGCAAAGCTTATACTCTGGAGCCCGTTGTCAAGAAGGGGTCAGACAAGGGTATCACCATGTCTGTTTGTTTTACATAAAGAATTCTTTTTAGATTCATATATTTTGGATCCAAGGTGCCACTCTTTTGAATCGGTTTGTTTGAAATGTCATCACCTTTATAGCTGAAAGAAGGCATAGAAATGCCTTTTAAGGAAAGTTGTTTGTCATTTGTCCATGTCAGATTAATATGTGTCTAGTAGAGAAACATCTTTTGTGAACCACATGTTTCTGAAAGACACAGATAGAGCTGTACAATGCACTCAGGTTCTATCAAAGGTTCAGAAGCTACCATTTATTGGGCCAATCCTCTTAGTAGAATAACAAGCTTATGAGACACACAGGGCTCTTGAGGTATGAGTGGAAAAGGAATCACCTGAATCTGAATAGTGACCAGAAAACCACCTCCCGACACACCTCAAAATAGCATGAAGTTACACCTAGTTTAAAAGTGGGCTGAATTTGTATGCAAGAATTCACACATTTGTAAATGTAACAGCTGCTGGAATGCTATAATCCAGGCAGAGAATGAAAAGAAGGATGAAGGTGGATCATTTTGGATGGAATGCCAGCCAATTTAGTTTCTATTCTGCTTGAACAAGTGTTCCATTCAACATCAGAGCCAGGCAGTCTGTGCACATTTGCTTTTTGGTTAGATATACAACCTTGAAAGCTAAGGCTGGCTGGTTCCTTCTCAAGCCTAGAATAAGCTCCAGGCTTCATAATTTTCACAAGAGGATATGACAATGTGAGAAATTGGGGGGGGGGGGGGAGGAATCAGGCATGTCATCTTGAGTCCCTTGGAACAAAAAGCCAGCATATAAATGCAATAATAATTACAACAAATAGATAATGAATTACCATGTTAATTTCCCGCAACATCTCTGATGAAGAGTTGCTCCACAGCATTATGGACAATGAAAACATATGCAGTCATGATTCTTAAAGGCACGTTCCCTTTACATGTCAAACTATTCTTCACTAGATATTCTACTGTGGTGGCTCATTGGTGCATGCAAACCATCATTTCTTACTGTATTGTTATACGAAGAACAAAAGAAAACAAAAGAACAAAAATTCCACAGAAGGGTGATACTTTTATTTCCCAACCAAGATGCACAAAATACATCATACAAGCTTTCGAAACTCCACTTGCATCTTCATCAGTCAAAAGATGTTTAAAAATCATACAAGAGAAGAAAAGTAATAGTGTTAGAGTAACAGGCCTGTATTTTTAAATCAGATATTGTTTATTTTGTAGTTCAGTTGATCTGGACAAATCTCAATGCAGTCATAGATCACTCCCCTGGAAAACTTTCTCTGAACAAATCAGAATTAAAGGTAACAACAACAACAACAACAAGAAAAGAAGCAGTAAAATAACTTCCCTTGGGAGCCAGGGTGTCTCTGTCTTTTCTGAAGTCACGGACACCTTTCTTAGGCAGAGAATATTGAATTTCTCAAGAGCTTTCTATACAGTACTACTATATCTGGGAAAATGTTCAGGTAGGTAAAAATTGCTAATTATAGTCGAAATAAAAAGGTTTTACCTTTATTGGAGGCAGAAACCTCAAAGAGTTAAGTCCCAGTCCTTAGCTCCCCCTTGTTTAGGATTCCCCTGTTGCAGCCAAATTCAGTATCTTCAAATCCATGAAATATATTCCGGGGTAGCAGTGTTGGTCATGCAGCAAAGTAAAACAATATCCAAAAATCTACAAAAAAGTATTGGCCAATGGAAATGCACAAAATACATCACACAAGCTTTTGAAAGTCTATTGGCTTCTTTATCAGGCAAAAGATGTTGAAAAATCACACAGGAGAAGAACAGTGATGTTAGGGCCCATTCAGACTACAGTATTTTCCGGCGTATAAGACAACTTTTTGACCCTTGAAAATTGGGTCAAAAGTCGGGGGCTGTCTTCTACGCCGGGTTGAGCCCGGGGCCCTGGCGCATGCGCACGCTTGGCTGCTAGCTTCTCGGGCCTCCGGAGACCAGGGAAGCCTGCAGCCCCACGCTGACTTCTAAGGGGCTCTGGGGCTGCCGGCTTCTCAGGCCCTGGAGGCCTGGGAAGCCTGCAGCTCCACGCCGGCTTCTAAGGGGCCTTCGGAGGCCCCTTAGAAGCCGGCGCGCACGTGCACGGCCGGCTGCCGGCTTCTGAGGAGGAGGGGTAGCCTTATACAGTGAGTATATCCTAAACTCCAAATTTTTATTTAAAAAGTTGGGGGTCGTCTTATACGCCCGGTCATCTTATACACCGGAAAATACGGTACCTTTTTCCTCGGATCAGGAATTGATCCTTGCACATGAAGTTCATATTCACCCCAAATCCCCCACAAGTGAATCAGAGGCTTGCACACCCATTCCGTGGCAAATGCCCCTTAGTGCGGGACATTTAAAATTGGGGTATCTGCCGTTTCTTTTGAAAAAACCCAGGTTCTGCTGAATATGAACTTGCCCCCGATCATGATCGGGGTAAATTCAGGGAGGGATTTAGGTCAGAGGGTGGGCAGAGGATAGAGCATTCCCTCCCCTCATTGGAGGATGAGGAGGAGGAGGAGGAGGAGGAGGAGGAAAGGAATCTGACAGGAGGCAAAGGGTGACAGGAGGCTAAAAGGGGAAATCAGGGTGACTGACAGGGGCTGCAAAGGGCTGTCAGAGGGAGGATGGGGGGACTGGAGAAAGTGATGGAAGAGGAGGAGGAGGAGAGAGCCGTGAGAAGAAGGGGGTCATGGAGGGCATTCTATAACGGAGCAGGAGGAGGAGGATGAAGGAGCAGGGAAAGGGTCAATTCAGGGCAGGTTAGAGGGAGGGGAGGGTCGGAAGGAAGGAGGAGGAGGATTGCCAAGGGAAATTGGGCTGCAGGGCCAAGGCGGAGGAGGGATGTAAGGAAATCAGGCTGAGGAAAGAGCACCTCTCTCTTTTCATTTTTTTATTTTTGACAATCTATGTGCATGATTTTTTGGGTGACATAGAATGTGTGAGTGCTTGCTTGTGCTACTTTCATTTCCTCTTGCTCCTGGAACTTAAGAGCCTTTATTATTAGTATTATTTGTGTTATATGCGGATGCTAAAGCCAGAATGCCTACGTTACATTTCCCTTTCATTTTCTCTTGCTCCTGGAACTTAAGAGCCATTATTGTTGTTGTTGTTGTTGTTGTTGTTGTTGTTATTAGTGTTATATGTGGATGCTACAGTCAGAATGCCTGTGCTTCATTCCCCTTTGATTTCCAATTGATTCCATGGGTCTACTTTAGTTGGAAATGACAGGTCAATCTCAGCCTCAGTGGAAGGCAATGGCAAACCTCCTCTGAAAAGAATGTAAGCAGGAGGAAAAGAGTCAGTTCAGTTCAGGTCAGAGGCAGGGCATGAACAGAGCTCCCATCAGGCACCTTCCCCCCCCCCTTTATTTTTTTAAATTTTTTGGCAAAAAATGTGCATGATTTTTGCTTGAGGTAGATATATAGATAGATAGAACGTGGCTAGCTGCTTGTTCACTTTCCCTTTCATTTCCTCGCTCCCAGCAAAGGGGGAAATGTTGCAAACAGAACTTTGCACAAAAGTTTTTTTTTTCCGAATGAATGCTACAATTGAAATGTTACAGTGGATCCTCGGTATACGCGGGGGATCCATTCTGGACCCCCCCGTGTATACCAAAATCCGCGTATGCTCAAAGCACCATTCTGTCCAATGGCGGCGCGCGTGCACATGCACCGCCATAGGAGAGAAAAGTCCCCTTCCTCTTTCCCCCTCCTTCCTAACTTCCCTCCCTCCCTCCCACCTACCTACCTACCTAAAACTAACCTCCCTCCCTTACCTCCCTCCCTCCCTCCCTCCCTCCCTCCTTACCTGGGTCGCCGCGCCACCGCCGCGTCCTTGCTGCTGCCACCGCCGCCACATCCTTGCTGCTGCCGCCGCCGCCGCTGTAAGTGGCCCGGATGCAGCCTGGAGGTCTCTTGGCCTCCAGGAGCAGCACCCAGCCGTTTTGTGGCGGCGGAGGCAGAGGTCGCGAGGGAGAAGAGGCTTGGCCTCGTCCTCCTCGTGGCCTCGGTCTCCGCCACCGCAAACTTGCCGGCTGCTGCTCCTGGAGGCCAAGGGGACTCCAGCTGCAAGCCGGCTCTTTAAGAGAAGCGGGACCAGGGAGGGGAGGCCAGGCCCCGTTCTCCCTGGTCGCGCCGCTGAGGAGAGCCCGGCTCAGCCTGGAAGACAAGGGGCCTCCAGGCCGCAGCTGGCTCTCCTTCGCAGCGGCGACCAGGGAAAGGGGCTGGCCTTGTCCTCCTGGTCGCCACCATGAGGAAGCGCCGGCTGCAGCTTGGAGGACAAGGGGCCCTTGTCCTCCAGGCTGCAGCCGGCTCTTCCCAGGGCGGTGACCAGGGAAACGGGGCCAGGCCTCGTCTCCCTGGTCGCCGCCTCTCTTAAAGAGCCAGCTGCAGCTTGGAGGACAAGGGCCCCTTGTCCTCCAGGCTGCAGCCGGCTCTTCCTCAGCGGGCGCGCCGCGGAGGAATGGGGGCTGACTCTTCCTCCCTGGTCGCCACCTCTCTTAAAGAGCCGGCTGCAGCTTGGAGGCCCCTTGGCTCCAGGAGCCGCGCCGGCCATTTGCGGTGGCGGAGACCGAGGCCACGAGGAGGACGAGGCAAGCCTCTTCTCCCTGCGGCCTCTGCCTCCGCGCACAAAACGTCTGGGTGCTGCTCCTGGAGGCCAAAAGAGACTCCAGGCTGCATCTGGGCCACTTACAGCGGCGGCGGGGCAGCAGCAGCGAGGACGTGGCGGGTGGCGTTGCGGTGACCCAGGTAAGGAGGGAGGGAGGGGAGGGAGGGGGGAGGGAAGGTAGGTAGTTTTAGGTAGGTAGGTAGGTGGGAGGGAGGGAGGAGGGAGGGAGGGGAAGTTAGAGAAGAGGGGAAAGGGAAAAGAGGGGGAGGAGAGGGACTTTGTTCCCAATGGCGCACGCGTGCACGCGCGCCGCCATTAGGAACAACTTCCGGGGTGCCATGCGCGTGATGCTCAAATACGTGTGGCAAATCCGGATTGCATATAGGGAGATCAACTGTACAAGTTTCTCTTCCAATTTTGGCAAATTGGCAAATTGATACATGCTTTTGCTATTGTCTCTAAGGAATTCAGGGGTTAGCCTAAGAATGCGTGGCATGCATCTTTTTTGGCACTTCTGAGGTGAGGAATTTATTATTTTATTTTATTATTATTCATTATTATTTATTATTATTATTATTATACATGTGTCATGAGGCATTCTGGGGTGGCAAGGAGGAGGGGATACAGGATGCGAGATGGCATTAGCTTGCATTTTGGGGTTGAAAATGGGGCCAAGGGAAGATCATAACCTGCACTGACCCAAATGCCAACAACACACACAAAACACACACACACACACACACACACACACACAACGGTTTTTAATCTGACAGAATCTGCGCATTCTGGCGCCTCGCTCTTTAAAAAAGGAGGGGGGAAGCACACTTCTGATTCCCCAATTGTGCTGCAAACTCACCTATGACCATCGCGGGAACTAAATTGATTGACAGCCAGGCACCTTCATGTTTAACCCAATTTCTCTAAGAGGGCATAGGTTAATATGCCCCTGATTTTTAGTGGGCACTTGCTTAAAGAGAGATTTGGGGGGTCCCCCCGAAATCTGCCCAGTTCATCCCGGGCAATGCTCAGTGTGAATAGGGCCTTAGACTCATAGGCATACATTTTGTATCAGATGTTGTTCCTGTTTAGTTCAGTTGGTTTGGAAGAACAGTCTCTAGATGTGATGACGACGATGATGACGACTCACCTCTAATTTTCATATGATACACAATTTACATCCATTAATTATTGACTCATCCCAGAGTTATTACTGGTTATAATTCTTTACTTTGATAGCTGAATGAAACCTCCATGTCAATGGCAGTTATCTACAGCAGATGCTGGAGAGAAGTAGCTAAATCTGATTGCCTCCTATATCTCCCTTCTAATTTTCGAGAGGGCATTTGGCTGGCCCCTGATTGTGAAAAATCACAAATCTTTCACGACAAAGTCTCACATTAGACCCTTATGCCAATGTAACCCAAACACCCACTAAGCTGCTCTGGCTCAGTTGCTTTTTAGTCTAACACAATACTCATTAGTAATTCAAACATTAGCAGCAATGCAGCTTTAGGGTGTAAACCTTGCTTATTTTGTTCTGGTATGAAAAACTGAAAATATTTTTACATTGAAATAAAACCTGCTGTACAAGGTTATAAAAGAGTTTTTCAAAATTTTCAGTCAATTTTTCTTGCATGGAGCCCCTGGTGGCGCAGTGGTTAAATGCCTGTACTGCAGCCATTCACTCAAAACCACAAGGTTGCGAGTTCAAGACCAGCAAAGGGCGCCAAGCTCGATCAGGCTTGCATCCTTCCGAGGTCGCTTATAAATGAGTACCCAGGACTGTTGGGGGCAAATTAGCTTACTTGCTTATTAGCTTACTTGCTGTTCACCGCTATGATCTTTGGAATAGCGGTATATAAATAAACAAATTATTATTATTTTATTATTTTGGGACTTTTGTGAAAAACTTGTTTGTAACAAAAAATGGGGGCCAAAATCTTTGTTGCACTTTCTTGTTTTTATGGGCTACAAATCAATTCCCACTTATGGTTCCAATCACAGAGTCCTCATGGCAAGATTTTTTCACAGGTATTTTGCATTGCTTCCTCTAATGAATCCCGGTTGCTGTAGGCTATGGCGGGGTACAGACTGCCCGAAAAGGTGTGTCTGCGGCACCTTGTTTTGCTGCACAAGGAAGCAGCAGTGGACAACACCGCGGCTCCCTCCATAGCAAAAAAGAACCTGCAAAAAGTGGGTTCTTTTGTGGTGCCTTGTGATCACAGTGCACCAATGGCGCACTCACAACGTCACACATCAAATGGTGGTGCCCCTGTGTGCAGGTGCTGCCATTTGATGCCCTCGTCCACATGCTAGGGGTAAGGCAGTATGGGTGGTGCGCCCTCGGCCAACCCTAGCACGTGACGAGAGCGCAAGTATAGGCCTGTCTAGATCGGGGCCCCCATTTCATAGAAAGGAACTGATGACCATACTGCATAACTTTAAGTCCTCTTTGGTTTTTGCTGTTCTCCCTTGTTCCTTTTTGTTATTGCTTCAGTTACCCCCGTACATCACTCATAAGCTCCCACCAACATTTCTATGCAGGAACCAGAGGGCCTATCCACACGACAAATTATGTACTGTATTTCACTTTAACTGTCACAGTTGTGTCATATGGAATCCAGGATACAGTTTAAACAGGGGGCATATGGAAGGTTTAGCCCGAGCACTCTAGTGCCTTGCCAAACTACAACCCACAGGCTTCCATAGGATAGAACCATGCCAGTTAAAGTGGAATTATAGAACTATAATAATAGCATTGTCTATGTGATAGGCCAAGGATCTTTTGCAGATAATACCATTTTCTTTGGGATTTTTGTGTGTGTGCAAAACTGAGGGTTATTTCCCCTAAAAATAAATGTTTCTTAGAAGTATTTCTTATATCTTTTGACACTTAGCTCTTCCCTGATGGTGGTACCATCTGAGATGTGACAGGCAAAAGAATCTCTTCAGGAAAAGTTTTTTTTTTCAGGTGTGGCATCCCCCCCCCCAAATTTCAAATGTGGAACATCTCTTCCTAGAGTGGCTGTCTTGGTATCTGCATAATTCCACTTTAAACTGAATGAAGGTTAGGGCCACAAGCAAATAAATTTCTTTATTTTCCTAGAGTTTTAACACCACTTACAATTGGTCCTCTGTATCCATGGATTATGTTATACATGGGACACCATTTCACTCTGCCATTTTTAAACCCCAATAGATACCAGGGTTCCACTGTTATTTTTAGGGATGGAAGAAATAAAGAAATTTGTTAGTCTTGACCGTGTTGGTGAAAGTTGTTTGTTCATACCCATCATGAGACTTGTGCAAGGAGATAACCATGCCTTAGTTTCAAGATTCAAAGTACATATATCTTCACATTCTAGTCTTGAATTACAGGAAAGACATTCCGCGTAAACATTGGGAAGAATGATTGTAAGAGCCCCTTTTGCCTCCTTGCCGGACCACCGAGTAGGCCTTTAAGAGAAACCTGGGGGGAAGCAGGGAGGAGCCCACCAGGTGAGCGCGGCGGGGTTATAAAGCCGGGCAACCGTCCACCCTGACACGCCTCCTTTTGCCTCCTCGCCGGACCACCGTCGCCACCAGAGCTGCGCCTTCTGCCGGGCGGCCTCCTCCGGGGTGTCGGAGGTGCGCATCTGCGCACCGCCCCGGAGTGCCGCCACGATGGGGGGCACCGCTGCTGCAGAACTGCGCAACTGCGCAGTTCTTATTACTGGGTTAGGGAGGCTTTGGACTAGCCCGGGAGCAGAGGATGCCTGTGGTGGCTAACCTCTGCTCCTCTAGCAGCCATAGAAGGTGGGGGGGAGGATAGGGATGCGGGGGGATGCCTGGGCCGGGTGGGATAACATCTCTGCGGGCAGAGCTCCAATTGAGGTTGTGTGGGCACGGGGGAGGTATGGTGGTGGGAGAGGGACTTGCGTTCCAGGGAAGGCTGATCGATGCATCATATCTATCTCGCCTTCCTGTCCCCCTCCCAACCTGAACGGACTGGGGTCACTCCACACCGTGCCACAAACCCTGTCACTGCTCCTGTGCAAGCCAGGTCTATCAACAACACAGACCACATCCTCCACGATTATGTTGGAGGACAGTAAGTGTGACCTGGCTTGCATTACCGAGACCTGGCTTGGGCTGAAGGAGATGCTGTGTGGGCTAGGCCCCTGCTGCTGGGTTCTCGGTGAAGGACCAGTGCAGGTTAGGTGGGCGGGGGGGGTGTGTTGTGGCCTTGATACATAGGAACACCGTGTCCCTCACCAGGAACCACATCCGACAGACCTCCTATATCGAGTGTATTTACCTGACCCTAAAGGCTAGGGACAGTCTAGGGATTCTGTTAGTGTATCGGCCACCCTGTGCATTAGCGGACTCCCTTAACGAGCTGACACACGCTGGTCGCTGAGCTGATGATGGAGGACGCCCAGGCTTCTTGTCCTGGGCGACTTCAACATCTCCTCCACGGCCAGCCATGTTCCATCTGGTGCGGCTCGGGAATTCATGGATACCATGGCGCCATGGGCCTGTCCCAGCTGATACAGGGTCCTACGCATTGTGCGGGTAATACTCTCGATTTGGTTCTTCTGTTCGGATGCGGAAAATCCGTGGGTGGAAATAGCTAATGTTTCCCCCCTGCCATGGACGGATTCCTTTTCATGGTAGAGGTGAAAATCCAAGGCCTCTACCCAGATCCCCCCGGGGGTGGTGGACCAGTTAGGATGGTCCACCCTCGAAGGCTGATGGAACCGAGGTTCCAAGAAGCCTTAGAGGGGCTCACGGTTGGAAATGACGGCGACTCTGTTGATGCCCTCACGGTATTTGGAATACCGGTCTTTCTAGGGCTATACAGTATCGCTCCCAAGCGCCCTCTCAGGCCTGCTTCTAAAGTAAGCCCTCTGTATACGGAAGATCTCCGGGCAAGGAAGCGGGTTCTGGACAGCTAGAGTACCGTTGCGGAAACACTTGCTTAGACGACAAGGCTCTCCTAGACCAATGTTAAAGGACTACGGAGAGGCAATACGAGCAAACAAGAACTCGTTTCTATGGTGCTCGTATTGCGTCCGCTGAGTCGCGTCCGGCAGAGTTGTTCAGGGTGGTCAGGGAGCTAACTCACGCTCCCTCCCCACCTGAACCAGATCCTTGAACCTTCTAAGGCCTGTGTGACTTGTTTAACGACTTTTTCCACGGATATAAAACCTCTCGTATAAGCGAAGGTCTGAACGCTGACATTTTAGCAGAACCTAGGGTAGAAGTGTCCAGAGCCTTCGTGGACTATGTTAAACTGGATCAGTTTGAGTTGGTGAGTACCGAGGATGTGGACAAGATCTCGGAAGTGTTCGGAAAACAACCTGCTCTCTTGATCCCTGTCCCTGTGGTTAGCGGCCCAGGGGGACCGGCGGTAACATTATTGTTTACGGGATAGTTAATTACTCTCTGGGGACGGGCTATTTCCATCTCAATTGAAATTGGCCATTGTAAAACCTATTTTAAAAAGCCCTCCCTCGACCCCCTGGTATATAATATTATCGGCCTGTTTCGCTGCTACCATTTTTGGTATAGGTGATCGAGAGAGGGCAGTTGCGCCAGCTTCAGGGGTCTTGATGAAACGGATTATCTGTGGACCATTTAAACTGGGCTTCTGGGCGGGTTAGGGGTTGGACGGCCATGGTCACCTTTGTCGATGATCTCCGTCTGAGCTCAACAGGGGAAGCGTTGTCCTGCTGGTGCTCTTGACATCTCAGCGGCTTCGATACATAGACCATGGTATCCTTCTGGGAGCCTGGCAGAGTGGGGATCGGGGCACTGCGCTCCAGTGGTTCCGGTCCTACTCCGGGAGGTCCCAGATGGTGCAGCTGGGAGACGTGTGCTCTGACAAGAGGCCCCTTAAAACTGGGGTCCCTCAAGGAGCCACTTCTGTCTCCCTATGCTATTTAACATTTACATGAAACCGCTGGGAGAGATCATCCGGACGACATGGGTGCGGGGGTTATCACGTACGCTGCGCACCCACAATTATCTCTCTATGTCTCGACTGTGCAGTGACTGGGGATGGCGTCTCTCCTCTCGTGGCTGTCTAGAGTCAGTAATGGGGCTGGATGAGGGAAAACCGACTCCAAGTTGAATCCAGAGAAAACGGAGGTACTGTGATAGGTTCTCCTGGTCCAGGAATGGCGGTGGTTCCACCTCTCCTGAATGGGGTCATGCTCCCTGTGAGGACTCCGTGCGCAGTTGGGGGGGTGTTTCTTGACTCGTCGCTTCACCTGACAGCTCAGGTGAAGCGCGGTGAGAGCACCTGTTATCAGCTTCGGCTTATTCGCCAGCTGCGCCCATACCTGGCCCAGAGGGACCTAGAAACTGTTTGTACATGCTCTTGTAACTTCGGACTGGATTTCTGCAATGATGTACTCTACATGGGGCACACCCTTTACCAAACTCGGAAGCTGCAAATGTGCAGTATGGCAGCCCGGCTGGTCACTGGTGCTCCCAGGACCAGCCATATACACCGGTTTTGAAAGACCTCCATTGGCTGCCCATCCGCTTCCGAGCTCATATAAGGTGTTGTGATCACCTATAAAGCCCAATGGCTTGGGCCCAGGATACCTAAAGGACCGCCTCTCCCCGTACATTCCGCCTCGCACCTCAGAACGTCTGGGCAGGCAATACTGAGGTGCCTGGGGCTAGGTTAGCTTCCACACCCACGGAGGACATTCCCACGGCTGCCCCAGCCCTTTGGAATACGCTGGCCACTGAGCTCGCTCGACTTACCCCCCTGGCCCAATTCAGGAGGATCTGAAAACCTTCTGTTTCAACAGGCATTCCCTGATAAAATCCTGTGGGCCTTCTCTCTTCGTGGCCAAGAGGTTGGGCTATGGGACTTTTCTGTCTGTTATTTTTACTGAATGTTTGATGTATTGGTATTTTAATCTTTTGTATTGTAGTATTGTTTTAATCTCTGTTGTAAGCCCGCCTGATTGCAGGAAGGGCGGGTATAAAAAATTTTTATTATTATTATTTATTCTTCGGAGGTGTTTACATAGAGGCTGGGTGTCGTCTGTCAGGGTTCTTGACTGTATCCCTGCATGTAAGGTGTTGGACCCGGGGTGCCCAACTTAAAAGGAGTTACGGGCCGAATTAAGGTCTGCTAGGTTGTTCGGGCCACCAATAGGTTTAGGACAGGGAAATCTAGGACATTTAGGTGACTGTAGGATATTCAAGAAAAAAGGAGGACATGAACCAATAAAAGCTGGAAGCAATATAAAGGTAAATCCATACTTCTTAGCCCATGCTCAAAATGGAGGACATTTTGGATCCCTCCATTGGACAGGAAGGGCTGAGATGGAAGACATGTCAGGAAAAGGAGGGAAAGTCTGGCCAGACTTCACTCCTCCATAATCCTGCTTCCCTCCCTCCCTCATTTCCTTTCTTTCCGTCCCTCCTCCTTACTTGCCCTCCCACCTATTGCCTTGCTTCTCTCCTCTCTCTCCTTCTACCTTTCCCTGTTCCTCCCTCCCTCCCTCTCTCTTCTTTCTTGTTTTCTTTTCCTCTTACCCTCCCTCTTCTTTCTTTCCTTCTTCACTTCTTCACTTCCTTGATCCTTTCTTTCCTCCCTCCTCCCTCCCTCCTCCCTTCTTTTTTCTTTCTAGAGGAGGAGGAGGAAGGAGGGGGGGATGTGGAAAGAGATAAGGATGCCCACACACCACATTGTCCTCCTCCTCCTCCTTGTCAACTCTTTTGCCTTTGAGCAGCCTGGGGGTTTGCCAGGTGGCAGCCTTGCTGACTTGGCAGAAGAGTGGAGGGACAACTCGCGGGTAGGTCCTTGTCTCTTTCCCCCATTGCTGGGCGGGCAGCTGCTTGGAGGAGGGGAGGGGGGCAGATGGGAGTAAGAGACAAGACAACCTGCCCACTGCAAGTTCCTCTCTGCCAAGCCATTCATCTTTGGCGGCAAGGCTGCTTGCCCAGTAAAAATCCCAGGCCACTCGAAAGACATGGCAGGGGACAACTCGTGGGTGGGCTGCTTGTCTCTTTTTCCCCCCCTCCTCCTCTGTCGAGTCGTTCACCTTTGAGCAGCCTGGGGCCTTTGCCAGGTGGCAGCCTTGCAAGGATGAGATCCCGAATCCCAGGCTGTCGCCAAAAGCACGGTGGCTCCTCTCCTTCTCCACTCCCATCCACATCCCAGTGAAGACCCTGGGCCCCTATCTTAATGAGCCAAACCCCCCTGCCCCTCTCGCTTTTTGCTCTCTCATTCCTGCTCTCTCTCGCCCCTCCGGTCCTATCTGCCGCTTGCCCTACAAAAAGCTCTCCTTCTGGGCCTCACTCCTTCTGGGGTGAGAGGAGCTGTAAGCCTGCCTCCAGCAAAGCTCTCTGGAGTCTGTGGGGAAGGAGTCCATTTACCCATCCTCCAAAGCCCTGTGTGATCAGGGAGGACCTGGGAGCGGGACATCCTCCTCCTCCTGATTATTTGGCCCAGGCCTTCAGAAATCCTTTGGGGGCCGCATGCGGCCCCTGGGCCGCAAGTTGGCATCCTGGGTTGGACTGAGTGGCCCCTGTGTTCTTTGCAACTCTGATCTCTGATAAGCCTCATTTTAAAAGCTTATCATGCACTTTCAAGAGATAAGGGGGGAACAAAAACATCAGTCCACCCCCACCCCACCCTACCCCGCCATACAGGAACACACATCAAAGCAGCACAACAGATGGCCATCCAGTCCTTGTTAAAAACCTCCAAGGAAGGAGACTCTACTACACCCAAGAAAGTGTGTTCCACTCTCAAAAAAGCTCACACTGTTAGGAAGTCTTATTTAAGTTGAGTTGAAATCTCTTTTTCTCGTAGTTTGATGCATTGCTCTGGTCCTATTCTCTGGAACAACAGCAATAGCAAGTACATTTCTCTACTGCTTATCAGTGCACTTAATGCACACCCTAGCAGTTTAAAATATGCAAGCTAATTGCACTCAAAAGTTAACCTATAGAAGAATGCAATGCTGAGTTGGACATGGACCCCTGAGATCGAACTCCAACTTGTGGTTGCTATACAGGCATGTAAACTATATGTCACCAGGTTCCCTGGAGCAGAGGAGAAACAAGCAGCAGCTGGAATATCTGTAGCCATATTCACAACCAATCACAGATAAGAAGATATCACCATGCCCTTGAACCCCTGGCTTCAGTAAAGTACTGGGCACTGTGCAAGGTTTATATTTGACACTGCTTTCTGCAATGAACCAAATAGTAATATACTAGATATATTCATTTACCCTAATGGAGGGAAAACTGAGTAAATTACATAAAGGCCCATTCATAAAAACATTATTAGCACTATTTACATTGTTGTTGTGTGCCTTCAAGTCATTTCCAACAGAGTCTTCTGGGGTAGGAGTGTGTGAACACCCAACAGGTTCCATGTCCAGCAGGGAATTGACCCCTGATCTGCAGGTCATAGTCCAGCACTCAAACACTACACACACACACTGGGATCTCATAGTGCTATATTTCACTTTATTTGCCATGCATGCATTCTATGGAATTCTGGGGTTTGTAGTCCAATGAGGCACCAGCACACTCGTCTGAGAACCTGATACCTCTCCCTATACTGAAATTCCAAGTTTCACAGGATAGAATCAAAGCAGGCAAGTGTTATTATTAAGTGTAGAGGGAATGGTCCCAAAGTCTGCTAACAAATGCAAAAAATTGGAAAAATTAAGAAAAACACACATGCTTCAGTAAGGGAAACACACAAAACATCAAACCCATATAAGCATGACAGGAAGAAAATGAAGATGCAATTCAGAGAAATTCAACTAAAATGGGACTAGGAGATTTTCACATTCCAAAATGTTTGTTTTTCCCCCCTTTCATTATTTCTAGCACTGTCTTTCCTACAGTTGCTTTTGTTGTTCTTCAGTGTTTCTAAATGATCCAGTAATTTGTTATTTTTTAAAAGAAAAAATGAAGGCTGGTAGATTTTTTTTAAAAAATATTTTAAAATGTGCAGCTGAGAAACTATATCTCCTGCCCCAGTTTGGGGTGTTTCAGAAACCATCCATCCCTCTTAGCCAGTGTGGTCAAGAAGAAATGGGTGTACAATTTTAGCCATTTTAACTTCCCAAGTAAGAAACACAACAGAATCTTCAACTTTAGATAGCAGGGGAAAACAAATTGCCCTTTTGAAGGATAGAAACATGATTGTGGTGCGAACAGATGCTGGGTGTGCCTCTGAAGGTGCTAGACTCATGTAAGTCTCTTTTCACACATTTAGGCTCAGGACACCATCAGCTAATTTTCAGCTTCTCCCCAAATCCCACATTGAAAAAGACAGCCCGAATGGAAAGCTAGTCTTGAATGTGTTCTGTCCTAACATGATTTCAGGGGTGGGGGGGGGGTCAGTTTTAAGCATCTTCCTAGAAGAGCCAAGAGAGGATTTTTTAAAGACTGAGTTCAGAGGATTTCATTGATTTACATGTATATATTATCTTTTTGCTAACAGTCAACATGATGGTGTGAAAGAGTTTTAAACAGAACATGAAAACCATCTTGTGGCGCTTTACAGATGCGCCAAAGGGGCGTGCTAGGGTCAAGAAGGGGCGTCCACTTCCTGATGCCCCTCAACCCTAGTACGGACCAAGTCTGTACAAAATGGCGCACCCATCCACACGGGGGGTGCCATTTTGACATCGCGGACGCATAGCGTCTGGACGTCGTGTGTGGCAGAAGAAATTGCCACAGTGCGTGACTAGCACCTCGCAGCGCCACTTCCCCCCAGGGCCCAGAAAGAAGAGCAATTTCTTCTTGCTGGCTATGTCAGGGAACTGTGCAGTTTGGCTGCTGCGGTTCCCGGACACAGCAACCGGTGGCAGCGGCAGACTGCCCATTTTGGGCAGTCTGTAACGCGCCTGTGCAATTATTTTAGTTCTAAGGAGCAGAAAATGGAAACTATTGTTTGCCTTATTTGTCCCTAGTTTTGAGGAGTACAGTGCCCCTGAAAATGGAAATTCCATTTAGTTATTATGTGCAATACAAATTGGATTCTGTAACTGTTTAGGCTATGTAAGACACTGTTGTGGGAGCAAAGGCATAAATCCAATTTCTGGTCTAATCTAGTGTAGATCCATTCACTCAATGAGAATTTGGTATGTCAACACTTAGGCCAGTTCCTTGGATGCAAATGGTTTACTCTAGGTGAAACTCAAAAGCTGGATATAGGCCAGTGAGTATAAAGAAAACAACATGGCCCAAATCCTATTGTTAATCACAACTAGAATAGACCCACTGAATGAACTGGATTTCCCTATATGTTGATGAACCATTCAGCAATTGAGTTAATAGGTTTACTTTCATTGAGACTAATCAACAGGATTCCAGTGCATGTGAATCAGGACAGGTGAAGCTGTCTCTTCACTTTATTATCTTCACATTTGGTCAAGGACAGGTTGTTCCGTTTCACTTTCACTCAGCTTCCAAATATTTTCTTTTAACTTGAGGGAAAAGCTACACATCTTTCTGTTCACTTTCCTATGCATGAGCATTCCTATAAATTTTATAAACTTTCCCATAATATACCCTGCTTTTGCAAACATTTTCCCTGATACATGCTTTTGTTATCTGTTCCCTAATGTACACATTTTTGTATGCAATTTTACTGAAATATATGCATTGCTGTATACATTTGGAGAAGTGTGGGAAATGAAGAATAATCACACTTCAAGTTCTTATAAAAGTTTGAGAAGTGCAAATACAGTTGGTTAGTATTAAAATGAAAGCCAAATGAATATGGCCCCCATTTGAACATATGAAATCATTAAATTAGTTGGAAAATGGAGTAAAATTACTTTGCAACCAAAGGCATCTCAAGGGAATGGTCCAACCTAGATATGTTCCAGTAGAAGGTACAAAGATGTCATACAGTTTAGATGGAAATATCCTCATAGTGTCCTGTGACCATACTGTTTTTAATGTAATATGTTTACAAGGATGTAAATCAAAGTTGGGTGAATTTCAGGATTCCAAAGATAAATTTTAGATCCTTAGGACCCACCATAGTACTGGGAAAATCCAGAAAATGAAAACAAACAAAATCAAAAGTACCCAGAAGTTTACTTTTATTTTGTTTTTTTAACTCCTCCTCTTATGGGGTGAGGAAGGGGAAGGAGTTGATAAAAGAAGGGGGGTTATGCCTTGTTTTAAGACAATCACGCAGCTCCCAGAGGCTTTCAGGAACTGAAATAATTTTTCTTATATTTTTCCACTGGCAAGGGAGGGAACCAATCTTTTGTTCAAAAGACCTTGGGACCTTTAGATTCCTATCCTGTCCTACAAATGAACACAAATTTTCATTTGGAGATCAGATCATCTCTGAATTTTGGTCTTGTGCGTGGAGGCTGATCGGAGTTGTAATCCAACAGCACCTGGAGCATCTAGAGGGCTTCACATCTTGTGGAGCAATGAGCTGGAAAAGCTAATCACAGCTCATGAAAGTGGGGTCTATGAGGACAGAAAGCTGAAACCTAGATGACGGTCTTAAAAGAGTTAGTTGGGGCAGTCCTAGGTCATGTCTACATGGGGCAAATGACCCAGTTTCCCCCAGCCCTCATGGTGCCATGTATTCATGATGGTGATGATAATGATGATGATAATGATAATGATAATAATAATAGGATTTATTTATATGTCGCCCAATCACTGGGAATCCTGGCAGCTTACAACAGATGGGATAATAGACAGTTCCCTGCCCTCAGGCTTACAATCTAAAAAGACACAACACAAAAGGAGAAGGGAATGGTGAGGGGGGAGGGGATCAGGTCCAGCATCCTTCTCTCCCTCTGATGCCTGGACCAAGGCAGATGGACTGGAGGGAGAGCTCTTCTTCTTCAGGCTAGCCCTGGTGGAGCTGGGCCTGCCTGGTCAACTCACTTGAAGGCCAGAAGGTGACAGTTATGGAGGGAGGAGTCTCTTTTTCCAGGCTAGCCCTGGTGGAGCTGGGCCTGCCTCATCAACTCCCTCATAGGCCAGAAGATGACGGTTATGGAGGGAGGAGTCTCTTCTTCCAGGCTAGCCCTGATGGAGCTGGGCCTGTCTGGTCAACTCCCTCGCAGGCCGGAAGATGACAGTTATGGAGGGAGGAGTCTCTTCTTCCAGGCTAGACCTGATGGAGTTGGGTCTGCCTGGTCAACTCCCTCGCAGGCCGGAAGATGACAGTTATGGAGGGAGGAGGTCCTGCATTCTTGTGTGGGCTGTCTTCATGACATAAGGCCAATCCTGCATGAAATCTAGCCAAGCCTTCCCTTAAACTGGGTTAAAAAGGCTTACCTTTTGCTCCAGATTTTCCAGAATATTCCAGAGCACTTGGGAGCAATTCCAGACACATGACATTCAGCCATGTGATCAATGCTAGGTCCCTCATTTTTGACCTCAAAGGGAATTTACTTGCATCAGCAGTAGTGGCACTGGGTGGCACAGCAGGATGCATGTGTAGGGAGCTGCTGGTGTCATTCTAGAGTGCAGAGGTAACAGGGGAATTTGAGGCAGCTCTGGGGCCAGAATACTCCAGGAGCAGCCCAGAGTATTTTGGTCAATATAGATCCACCCAGAGACAGAATGAAGATCAGTTAGGAAGAGAGGAATTGATAAGATCTGAATAGAGTTTAGGGAGCTGGGAAATTGGAAATTGGAAAGAGTTCAGGGAGCTAATGTTTGAGATAATGGCTATATAATAAAATTTTATAGGTTTTATTTTCTACAACTATGCTTGACCATTGGTATTTAAGCACTGAAAGGGAAAACTGGCCATGATTTACCACACTGAACCCACTGATCAACATATCCACTTGTCCAGGTGTTGGGAATGATCCTGAGGGTGAAAAGGCAAGGCAAGAGACAGGAGCCCAAGAGTTGGAAATGTGGGGCCAGCTTGTCTAGGGGTTCCATCCCACCCCTTCTGTTAGTAAATATAAAACAAATATGCCACCACCACCCCCCTGCCCCAATCCATTAACTTACAGAAACACCCATTTTGTAGAGAGAATGCAACATTCAGCATTTTCTTGTTTGGAAGTGGTTACCATGACACACTACTTTTAAAAGAGTTAAAACTCAAAAATAAACTACCATTTTCCCTATGATGTGTGCAACTATTATCTGCTACGTGTTGTAAGAACCAAGATTGGAAGGCTATCACTGTAAAATCCATGCCAGCAAAAGCAATCCGATACAAAGGGTGATTTATTTCCGAACACGGGGTTCTTATCTGGTTTCAAGCACTGTGTCAGGCATTGTTCTGTGCAAGTTACATACGCTGCTATTTAAGAGAGCACCTGTGGAAAATGTGGATGTGTTGTTGAAATGTCCACACACAGGGCTGCTACAGCTGTTTCTGAGAGCTCATCTAAATGTTCAGATGAGTGTACATTATTCCCTTCCCCTTGCAAAAGTATTGGCTTATGAGGGAATTACAAGTCTGAAACTATCCTTTCCAATTAAATGATTTCTTGTATGTTGAAAAAGTGCAGGAGAAAGGTTAAGGCAGCAATCCTATACATCAAAGTGGGCAATACATGTGCCTCTACTTAGTTTATGTTTCCAAGGCCCACCACCATACTGAAATTCTCTTACATCTCCATATTTCAACAGCATAGTGATCTCTCTCTCTCTCTCTCTCTCTCTCTCTCTCTCTCTCACACACACACACATGTTTCTATAAAAAAGGGGGCCAGAATCCTGTTGGGGACTTAAATGGTCATAAGTGGACTTATGTCTGTATTCAGCAAAGGGCAGCCAGCAAAGTGACTGATGCACATTGTGCACTGGGACACAGGCCAGGGAGTGCTGATGTGCATTGAGATTCTCTTGCTGCTGTCCCATTATGCATCTTCACAATTCACTATACATCATGATAGAGGATTCTAGCCAAGGTGTGCCAAAAGTATGTGCCTTGTTTTAAATCAGCAGTTT
This sequence comes from Sceloporus undulatus, assembly GCF_019175285.1. Classification (NCBI taxonomy): domain Eukaryota; kingdom Metazoa; phylum Chordata; class Lepidosauria; order Squamata; family Phrynosomatidae; genus Sceloporus; species Sceloporus undulatus. The sequence goes on along the minus strand of NC_056525.1, from coordinate 19,268,975 downwards.
ATTCTCTGAAGATTCTCGTCAAAACCAGGTGATTGGTCAATGAACACATTGTAGTAAAAGAAAAATGGATCTTGAAAGAATATAGAAGTTTGAAAGAATATCTAAGAAGCATGAAAGAATACATAAGAAGATGGGATTTTATTTAAAAAATAAAATGTAACAATAATTAATATTTGTTGGTTAATGTAATGTTTGTTCTAAAACATTTAATTAAAAAATGGAGCTTGCTTGCATTATTGGCACCACAATGCCAAAACCAGATAGTCCGGTGGAAGTTTGTCGTCTGTGTGGCCCTTAGAGGTAGAAGATCCAATGTAACCCCTCAACCCATGAGAAATTGTTCACTTTTGCTATGTAAAGTAAAGATAAAGGTAGTCCCTTGACATGAATGTCTAGTTGAAGGTGTTTGAGTAGTGCATAATCTCATTGGCCTTTTTCACACGTGAAAATTGGAACTCCAATCCAAAGCCATTCTGAAGGGAAGGGAAAGTAGATTCAATTTGAATCTAAGCCAATTCATGTGATTAATTATCTCATGTAAAGAGCAAAATTGTGGTCATTCCTGAGGCAAAGCTGAGTGGATGCAACATAAGTTATTATACCATGCGGATTCAACAGTTCGAATTGGCACCTTTGTGCATACTCAGTGGAGATCTGAACGCATCGAGAACTTTTACACTTCTGGGGTGAAGAAGAGGGCCACTTCCTGTTTCGCGTGAATGCTAGCCTCACGTGAATGATTGCTTCACGTTTCTTCTTCCCTTCTGTTTTATTCTATTTTTATTGTATTTCAACAATTTAGCATATAATTACAGTTGGCCCTTCTTATACATGAATTTTTTATACACAGATTCAAGCATACATGGTTTGAAAATGTTCAAAAAAAGTATAAATTTCAAATATCAAACCTTGATTTTCCATTTTTTATAAGGCACACCATTTTGTTTTGTCATTATATTGAATGGGACTTGAGCATACACGGATTTTGTTATACACGGGGGATCTTGGAACCAAACCCCAGCGTATAACAAGGGTCCACTGTATAGAATAATAGAGTTGGAAGAGACCACAAGGGCCATCCAGTTCAACCCCCTGCCATGCAGGAAATCTCAATCAAAGCATCCCTGACAGCCTCTGTTTAAAGACCTCCAATGAAGGAGACTCCACTACACTCCGAGGGAGTGTGTTCCACTGTCAAACAGCCCTTACTGTCAGGAAGTTCCTCCTAATGTTCAGGTGGAATCTCTTTTCCTGGAGCTTGCACCCATTGTTCTGGGTCCTAGTCTCTGGAGCAGCAGAAAACAAGCTTGCTCCCTCATCAATATGACATCCCTTCAAATATTTAAACAGGGCTATCATATCACCTCTTAGCTTCTCATTATCCCTCTCACCTTTCTCTCCAGGCTAAAAATCCCCAGCTCCCTAAGTCGTTCCTCATAAGGCATGGCTTCCAGACCTTCACCATTTTAGTCGCCCTCCTTGGACACTCTCCAGTTTCTCAATGTCCTTTTTGAATTGTGGTGCCCAGAACTGGACCAGTATTCCAGGTGGGGCCTGACCAGAGCAGAATAGAGTGGCACTATTGCTTCCCTTGATCTAGACACTATATTTCAATTGATGCAGCCTAAAATTGCATTGGCCTTTTTAGCTGCCGCATCACACTGTTGACTCTGTTCACTTGTGGTCTAATTGGACTCCCAGATCCCTTTCCATGTAGTTTATCAGCCAGGTGTCACCCATCCTATATCTATGCATTTTATTTTTCCGCCTAAGTGAAGTACCTTACATTCTCTGTTGGATTTCATTTTGTTAGCTTTGGCCCAGCTTTCAAGTCATTCAGGTCATTTTGAATTTTGATCCTGTCTTCTGGGGTATTTGCTATCCTCCTAATTTGGTGCCATCTGCAAATTTGATAAGTATGCCACCAATTTTGTCCTCCAAGTCATTGATAAATATGTTGAATAGCACTGGGCCCAGGACAGAACCCTGTGGGTCCCCACTGGTCACTTCTCTCCAGGATGAAGGAGCAATTGTTGAGCACCCTTGGGTTCGGCCAGTCAACCAATTATAAATCCATTAACAGTTACTTGTCAAGCCCACATTTCACTAGCTTGGTTGCAAGAATGTCATGGGGAACCCTGTCAAAGGCCTTACTGAATCAAGATATTTTTTAAACAACAACAAACAAACAAAACTATAAACTGTGATGGGATGAAACTGTGAGAGGAAACTCTATGGATCATGAATCATAGAGTTGGAAGAGACTCAAAAGGCCATTCAGTCCAACCCCATTCTGCCATGCAGGAATACACAATCAAAACACCCTGGACAGATGGCCATCCAGCCTCTGTTTAAAAGCCCCCAAAAAAGAGATCCCATCACACTCTGAGGCATCATAATCCATTGTAACAGCTCTTATTGTCAGGATTCTTTTCCATTGTTCCATGTCCTAATCTCTGGAGTTGGAAAAAATAAACTCCATCTCAGTATGACATCCCTTTGAATATTTTAAAATGGCTATCACCATCACCTCTTAGTCTTCTCCCCTCGGCTAACATACCCAGTCCTCATGGGACATGGTTTATCTTTCATCATTTGTTCACCTTCTCTGGATATACTCCAGCTTGTCAACATCCCTCTTGAATTTGGTGCCCAGAACTGGACACAGTATTCCAGGTGAGGTTTGACCACCGCAGATAGAGTGGTACTATTACTTCCTAGACAGATGGTCCTAATGATACAGCCCAGGATCATACTGACCTTTTTAGCTGCTGCATCACATCACACTCATGTTGACTCATCTAATGGATGGTTTTTTGCCATTTAAGTTTGGTAGACAATAAATAAATGGTCCAACTACTAAATGTGCGCGCGCGCATGCCTTCAATTCACCTGTTGACTTATGGAGACACCGGAGTTTCATACGGTTTTCTTAAGCAAGAATAGTCTGAGTAGTTTTGCCAGTTCCTCCCTCTGAACTATAGCCTACAGCATCTGGTATTCCTTGGCAGTCTCCCATCCAAGTACTAACCAGGGCTGACCCTGCTAGTTTCCAAAGCAGACAGGATCAGGTGATTTAGGGTATTTAGGCCAACTGGTAAATACTGATGTAAATTTGCATAGCAAGAGAGGCATGTAATAACTTTAAGCAGATAACTGCTTTATACAGCGAATGTTCAAAGAATTCAAATATCATAGAAATGAAACAGGCATTGATTGATGGTCCTTTAAAATCTAGGGAGCATGGTTTCTCCCCAGATGGAGACCTTTTGCACAGTTTCCACAATAACCCCTAAGATGTCGCCGTGATGGTATCTGTGAAAGAATACTTAAAATTATTTTTTTTCCAAGTCCGTAACAATACCAAATGCAAGCCTAGAAAATATTATGGGGGGGGGGGGGAGAACTGCTTTTAAGCTTGGCAGGGAATCATTTAAGCCAAAACAGCAGGAATCTATTCAATTCACAAGAAAAGGGCATCACTGGAGGCATTCCCTCTCTAAACAAAGAGTAGCAAGAATTCACAGATTAAAAACCGCTAAGTCAGAGCATTTATATGGTACAAATTATCAACTCTAGCCATGATCACATGGAAAGTACTAGTCATTAAAGAGAAAAGACAGAAATGTTCTCTTTTTAAAATGAATAAAAGAGTGAGACTTCTTGATAAATTTGTGCATTTATTTGGTCATACCGCTTATTTGAGTTATTGTATTATCACCTTCTTGACCCTGTAGATCATTGCTACCCAAAATGGATTTCCATGAACCACAGTTGATGCTCGTGAGTGAGTTTCCAGCATCTACATGACACATGCCCCAGCTCAACCCCAGGATGGCATTACACCGCACTCTACAGCACTCCTCCGCAGCTGTTCCAATGATGCAGCGCCAAAGAAGCACGGTAAAGCACCGTGTGTGGCTATCACACCCTTTCCAGGACACAAAAAGGAGCTGTTTTTTGCAACTCCTTTTCATGCCCTGGAAAGGCCAGATCAGGGGTGTGGTGTTTGTTGTATACAGCCCCTAGGTAACCAGTGACTTGCATTAATTCTTTCCCCAATGATGAGGGCACAATTGTAGCCTGTTACAGCATGCCCCCTCTTATGCAGGGGCTCCATACGCGGCTTCCAGTTTATGCAGAAGCCACGGACAATGTTTGATAATGTGTGGCTGCTGTGTGCATGCGCTGTGTACACAAGCCCCATTCAGTATAATGGGGGCTCGAGCATAGGTGGATTCGCCTTATGCGGGGGTTGGAATGGTCCCCATGTAAGGCGAGGTTCCACTGTACAAGGGTACTTCCTGAGGGATAACTTCATTCCTCTGATAACTTTTGTTATTCATCTAGTTACAGGATATGGCCACTAAATTGGGGGGGGGCACAATATAACATGATCAAGGGCTGCTTCTTCTGCTGTCTTGTGCTCTGGTATGGTTTTGCGTGACAAACAAAAATGGAGAAAATGTGTTTTGAACCACAAACTAGTGATTGTAGGACTGAGATTTAAAGAAACCAAGAACCAATACCACTGTTTTTCCTTTTGGGAAATGGTAAAATAGTGTTGGGGGGGGGGGGTTATTAATTTTTTCTAAATGTATTGATGGCAAAAAAGCAGCTAATGACCTGAACTACTTGTTTAGCCTTTCTAGAGAAGAACTCATTGAATCAATAGAATTTATCAGTATGTTGACTCAATCTGTACAAAAATTGATTCAATACATCCGCTTTAACAGAATTTACCTATATGTTGAATCAATATGTTCAAAATATGATTCAATGGGTCTATTTAATTGGAAACTAACTAATTAGATGAAGCCAATTCCTTTATTTTTATTTTTTAAAAAACGTACTTTCACACTGAAGGGATTGTCTCAACTGTATATAAGGCTAGTGACAAAATGTGAAGAAAGGGGATTTTCCAGGGGTCTCTTAAGAATTTTCCATCCTTTTATATCACTTCCCTCTTCTAAGATAGAAAAACATACTCCTCTGCCCTCAGCTTTTTTTTCTCTCAAGGAACTTTTCAAAGATCAGGAGAGATAAGAGGAGCAGTCAGGCATCTATCACATGTCACCCTTTCAGTTCTAGAATGCCTGGCCTAACTAGCCTGCCGTATATTCATTTCCCAGCAGACTGCCAGGTGGGTGGAAGTCAAAGCAGTATTCATTAACAGCCCAACCTTTTTTGGAGGCCCTGCTGTTCAGAAAGCACAAGAAAGAGTGGAAAGGAGAAAAGACATCCCTTACATTTCTCAGAACCTATTTAGATATTCCAAAATTGTGCATAAGGGGTGGTGGTAGGGGGTGGAGGAAATTCATCTCAGGACAGGAGTTAGACATTTTGGCATCCAGTGACAATATTAAAATGGTTCCCTCCATTATTTCTTCCCTACCCCTCACCCCAATTTCTGAACCTAGGATGGCCTGGGCACTGGTCCCCTGCATCCAGCAAGGCATCCTGGTGTGCAATAACAAACACTGCATAGCAGGGAAGCAGCAGCAATAATGTAAATAGAATACAGTCCTGGATCAGGATGTTTTTCTGTCGAGCAAGCAGAATCCTGTGTTGTCAGCATAGCACAGCGTTCCTCACAATAGAACTTCATTACAGCTGGCAATTCACACTACCCATGATATATAGTAATGGCACCTCCCCAGCCTTCCATGCCTGGTGAGAGAAGAGAGGATAATAGTATGTCCTATAGCCAAACAAAATGATTACCTCATCTGTTAAAATCTGCCAAGTCTAGCAAGATTCAGTGGATGTGCAGCTGGATACAGGACAAATCAAATACTGTCTGGTTCTCCCCATCCATCAAGTATGGGTGGCTATGGGGGAAAGGGATTCAGCTCTATAGTAAATCCGATGGTACGTGTGTGTACTTTGCTTGTGTGGAGGAAGCAATGGATACCAGCTTCCACAATGACTGAAAATGAGACTTATACAAGCAGACATTTGACTGCTGCTGCACATGACAATAATAGAAGCAAGACAAAGACAAAACCAAAGCAAGTGCATAATGGCTAAACTTCACGAGCCAAATCTTGGCAAGGTGAGCCAGAAAAGGTGAGCAGAGGGTTCTGGATAATTTCTAGGACATTATCACATGGTCCCTTCTCACCTCAATTACACAAATCAAATGCAAACATACCAGTTTCATGAGCAACCATTATCATGCATCTTCCCTACTGCGACTGGGCTGCGGCTGCCATTGGGTTCTCTTCCGCACTCCCTCTTTACCACACCTCCCTGCCCTATGCCCTATCCAGCATGCCTTTCATGTTATTTTATTACTTTTTAAATGCAGTCCCACGTTCTGGTAATGCATTTTAAGTTTAAAAAAAAGAGTACAAAAGAAAAAGCAAATCAAACTGCTTGGGAATAGTAAGGAGGAGAGGGAAGGGGAGAGGAGTGGAGGGGGCCTGTGACCCAGATGACTGGCAATCTCACAACTGCCTTGGCAGCAATGTTTTGCACTTGAGGAGTCCTAGGACTTCAACACAATGGGAGCTATGACGGGTTCTCTCCTTAATGAAAAAGGCACCTGAGCATAGTAGTTTGAGTGTTGAACTATTACTCTGGAGACCAGGGTTTGAGTCCCCGTTTGGCCATGAAACCCACTGGGTGACCTGGGCATGTCACATGCTCTCGCCTCAGGGGAAGGCAATGGCAAACCTCCTCTGAACAAATCTTGCCAAGAACCCTATGACAGGTTCACCTTTGGGTCAACATAAGTTGGAAACGACTTGAAGGCACACAACAACAATGGCCACACTTCGCACATAGCAGCTACAGACTGAGGCAATATTGTGTGTAAATTTGTCAAAGGACTATTTAGAACTGTAATCATGGCTAAAAGCCATGTGTAGTAATCTCCTACTTGCTTCACAGGGAGGCATTGCCTATATGCTATCAGTGGTGGCTTGTGGCTACCATATCAGTAAGGCATGATCTCTTTTGGGTTTAGGTCCATATAAAAAAAGTATCGAAGCTATTAAATCCTACCCCCCCCCCCAAATACATTGGACAGCTCATATCTAGTGGAATCAGCATTCAGCTGACTGGGAACCATCAACCAATACTGCCTGCTATGACTCAGATGGCTAGATGGACCACAGAATACTTCTTGTTTTCTGTTATATGTTGCAAGAGACAGTTAGCAATGGTGGGAAAGCTGGGTTCGATATATATATTTCAATCAAGCTGATTAAGGCAGAGTGAATTGGAAAATGTTAAAGACTGGAGGTGTCTGAAACACCTGTTGCCTCAGGTAGACCAGCAGATTTGCCCTGACACACATTTATACCCTAATCAATTCATAGCACGGAATCTGTCTAAGTTATTTTAGATCTGAGGTAGAATTGCAGATAGTGCCTTCTATCCAGGCAGTAAATGTACAATAAGAACAACTCATGAAAGCTGATGCCTTTTCATATACCCAAAGCTGACTACTAATAACTGCAGAGCTGGCCCTAAAAAGTATTGCCAAGGTTGGGTCTTCCATTAATTAATATTCCTAAAACGCCCTAAACCATAAACT
>NC_056525.1:19241483-19261407 GCF_019175285.1 Sceloporus undulatus | reverse complement strand
ACACTGTCAAACAGCCCTTACTGTCAGGAAGTTCCTCCTAATGTTCAGGTGGAATCTCTTTTCCTGGAGCTTGCACCCATTGTTCTGGGTCCTAGTCTCTGGAGCAGCAGAAAACAAGCTTGCTCCCTCATCAATATGACATCCCTTCAAATATTTAAACAGGGCTATCATATCACCTCTTAACCTTCTCTTCTCCAGGCTAAAAATCCCCAGCTCCCTAAGTCGTTCCTCATAAGGCATGGCTTCCAGACCCTTCACCATTTTAGTCGCCCTCCTTTGGACACTCTCCAGTTTCTCAATGTCCTTTTTGAATTGTGGTGCCCAGAACTGGACACAGTATTCCAGGTGGGGCCTGACCAGAGCAGAATAGAGTGGCACTATTGCTTCCCTTGATCTAGACACTATATTTCAATTGATGCAGCCTAAAATTGCATTGGCCTTTTTAGCTGCCGCATCACACTGTTGACTCATGTTCAACTTGTGGTCTAATTGGACTCCCAGATCCCTTTCACATGTAGTTTCATTCAGCCAGGTGTCACCCATCCTATATCTATGCATTTTATTTTTCCGCCCTAAGTGAAGTACCTTACATTTCTCTGTGTTGGATTTCATTTTGTTAGCTTTGGCCCAGCTTTCAAGTCTATTCAGGTCATTTTGAATTTTGATCCTGTCTTCTGGGGTATTTGCTACTCCTCCTAATTTGGTGCCATCTGCAAATTTGATAAGTATGCCACCAATTTTGTCCTCCAAGTCATTGATAAATATGTTGAATAGCACTGGGCCCAGGACAGAACCCTGTGGGTCCCCACTGGTCACTTCTCTCCAGGATGAAAAGGAGCAATTGTTGAGCACCCTTTGGGTTCGGCCAGTCAACCAATTATAAATCCATATAACAGTTACTTTGTCAAGCCCACATTTCACTAGCTTGTTTGCAAGAATGTCATGGGGAACCCTGTCAAAGGCCTTACTGAAATCAAGATATTTTTTAAACAACAAACAAACAAACAAAACTATAAAACTGTGATGGGATGAAACTGTGAGAGGAAACCTCTATGGAATCATAGAATCATAGAGTTGGAAGAGACTCAAAAGGCCATTCAGTCCAACCCCATTCTGCCATGCAGGAATACACAATCAAAACACCCTGGACAGATGGCCATCCAGCCTCTGTTTAAAAGCCTCCAAAAAAGAGATCCCATCACACTCTGAGGCATCATAATCCATTGTTAAACAGCTCTTATTGTCAGGATTCTTTTCCATTGTTCCATGTCCTAATCTCTGGAGTTGGAAAAAATAAACTCCATCCTCAGTATGACATCCCTTCGAATATTTTAAAATGGCTATCACATCACCTCTTAGTCTTCTCCTCCTCCGGCTAAACATACCCAGCTCCTCATGGGACATGGTTTATCTTTCATCATTTTGTTCACCTTCCTCTGGATATACTCCAGCTTGTCAACATCCCTCTTGAATTCTGGTGCCCAGAACTGGACACAGTATTCCAGGTGAGGTTTGACCACAGCAGAATAGAGTGGTACTATTACTTCCCTAGACAGAATGGTCCTAATGATACAGCCCAGGATCATACTGACCTTTTTAGCTGCTGCATCACATCACACTCATGTTGACTCATCTAATGGATGGTTTTTTGCCATTTAAGTTTGGTGAGACAATAAATAAATGGTCCAACTACTAAATGTGCGCGCGCGCATGCCTTCAATTCACCTGTTGACTTATGGAGACACCAGGAGTTTCATACGGTTTTCTTAAGCAAGGAATAGTCTGAGGTAGTTTTGCCAGTTCCTCCCTCTGAACTATAGCCTACAGCATCTGGTATTCCTTGGCAGTCTCCCATCCAAGTACTAACCAGGGCTGACCCTGCTTAGTTTCCAAGAGCAGACAGGATCAGGTGATTTTAGGGTATTTAGGCCAACTGGTAAATACTGATGTAAATTTGCATAGCAAGAGAGGCATGATAAATACTTAAAGCAGAATAACTGCTTTATACAGCGAAGTGTTCAAAGAATTACAAAATATCATAGAAATGAAACAGGCATTGATTGAATGGTCCTTTAAAATCTTAGGGAGCATTGGTTTCTCCCCAGATGGAGACCTTTTGCACAGTTTCCACAATAACCCCTAAGATGTCGCCGTGATGGTATCTGTGAAAGAACTACTTAAAATTATTTTTTTCCAAGTCAGTAACAATACCAAATGCAAGCCTAGAAAATATTATGGGGGGGGGGGGGGAGAACTGCTTTTAAGCTTGGCAGGGAATCATTTAAGCCAAAACAGCAGGAAATCTATTCAATTCACAAGAAAAGAGGCATCACTGGAGGCATTCCCTCTCCTAAACAAAGAGTAGCAAGAATTCACAGATTAAAAAACCAGCTAAGTCAGAGCATTTATATGGTACAAATTATCAACTCTAGCACATGATCACATGGAAAGTACTAGTCATTAAAGAGAAAAGGACAGAAATGTTCCTCTTTTTAAAAATGAAATAAAAGAGTGAAGACTTCTTGATAAATTTGTGCATTTATTTGGTCATACCGCTTATTTGAGTTATTGTATTATCACCTTTCTTGACCCTTGTAGATCATTGCTACCCAAAATGGATCTCCATGAACCACAGTTGATGCTCTGCAGTGAGTTTCCAGCATCTACATGACACATGCCCCAGCTCAACCCCCAGGATGGCATGACACCGCACTCTACAGCACTCCTCCGCAGCTGTATCCACATGATGCAGCGCCAAAGAAGCACGGTAAAGCCACAGTGCTGTGGCTATCACACCCTTTCCAGGACACAAAAAGGAGCTGTTTTTTGCAACTCCTTTTCATGCCCTGGAAAGGCCAGATCAGGGCTGTGGTGTTTGTTGTATACAGCCCCTAGGTAACCAGTGACTTGCAATTAATTCCTTTCCCCAATGATGAGGGCACAATTGTAGCCTGTTACAGCATGCCCCCTTCTTATGCAGGGGCTCCATACGCGGCTTCCAGTTTATGCAGAAGCCACGGTACAATAGTTTGAATAGCTTGTGTGGCTGCTGTGTGCATGCGCTGTGTACACAAGCCCCATTCAGTATAATGGGGCTCGAGCATAGGTGGAATTCGCCTTATGCGGGGGGTTCGGAATGGATCCCCCATGTAAGGCGAGGTTCCACTGTACAAGGGTAACTTCCTGAGGGATAACTTCATTCCTCTGATAACTTTTTGATTATTCATCTAGTTACAGGATATGGCCTCACTAAATTGGGGGGGGGGCACAATATAACATGATTCAAGGGCTGCTTCATACTGCTGTCTTGTGCTCTGGTATGGATTTTGCAGTGACAAAAAAATGGAGAAAATGTGTTTTGAACCACAAACTAGTAGATTGTAGGACTGAGATTTAAAAAGAAACCAAGAAACCAAATACCACTGTTTTTCCTTTTGGGAAATGGTAAAATAGTGTTGGGGGGGGGGGGGTTAAATTTTTTTCTTAAATGTAAATATGATGGCAAAAAAGCAGCTAATGACCTGAACCTACTTGTTAGCCCTTTCTAGAGAAGAACTCATTGAATCAATAGAATTTATCAGTATGTTGACTCAATCTGTACAAAAATTGATTCAATACATCCGCTTTAACAGAATTTACCTATATGTTGAATCAATATGTTCAAATATTGATTCAATGGGTCTACTTTAATTGGAAACTAACTAATTAGATTGAAGCCAATTCCTTTATTATTATTTTTTAAAAAACGTAACTTTCCAACCTGAAGGTGATTGTCTCAACTGTAATATAAGGCTAGTGACCCAAATGTGAAGAAAGGGGATTTCCCAGGGGTCTCTTAAGAATTTTCCATCCTTTTATATCACTTTCCTCTTCTAAGATAGAAAAACATACTCCTCTGCACCTCAGCTTTTTTTTCTCCTCAAGGAACTTTTCAAAGAGTCAGGAGAGATAAGAGGAAGCAGTCAGGCATCTATCACATGTCACCCTTATCAGTTCTAGAATGCCTGGCTGCTAACTAGCCTGCAGTATATTCATTTTCCCAGCAGACTGCCAAGGTGGGTGGAAGTCAAAGCAGTATTCATTAACAGCCCAACCTTTTTTGGAGGGCCCTGCTGTTCAGAAAGACAAAGAAAGAGTGGAAAGGAGAAAAGACATCCCTTACATTCTCCAGAACCTATTTAGATAATTCCAAAATTGTGCATAAGGGGTGGTGGTAGGGGGTGGAAGGAAATTCATCTCAGGACAGGAGTTAGACATTTTGGCATCCAGTGACAATATTAAAATGGTTCCCTCCATTATTTCTCTCCTACCCCTCACCCCAATTTCTGAACCTAAGGCTGGCCCTGGGCATTCTGGTCCCCTGCATCCAGCAAGGCATACCTGGTGTGCATATCTAACAACACTGCATAGCAGGGAAAGGCAGCAATAATGGTACATAGAATACAGTCCTGGATCAGGATGTTTTTCTGTCGGAAGCAAAGCAGAATCCTGTGTTGCTCAGCATAGCACAGCGTTCCTCAAATAGAACTTCATTACAGCTGGCAATTCACCACTACCCATGATATATAGTAATGGCACCCTCCCCAGCCATTCCATGCCTGGTGAGAGAAGAGAGGAATAAGTATGTCCCTATAGCCAAACAAAAAATGATTACCTCATCTGTTAAAATCTGCCAAGGTCTAGCAAAGATCTCAGTGGATGGTGCAGCTGGATACAGAGACATAATCAAATACTTGTCTGGTTCTCCCCATCCATCAAGTATGGAATGGCTATGGGGGAAAGGGCTTCAGCTCTATAGTAAATCCGATGTGTACGTGTGTGTACTTTGCTTGATGTGGAGGAAGCAATGGAATACCAGCTTCCACAATGACTGAAAATGAGACTTATACAAGCAGACATTTGACTGCTGCCTGCACATGACAATAATAGAAGCAAAGACAAAGACAAAACCAAAGACAAGTGCATAATGGCTAAACTTCACAGAGCCAAACCTTGGCAAGGTGAGCCAGAAAAGGTGAGCAGAGGGTTCTGGATAATATTCTAAGGACATTATCACATGAGTCCCTTTCTCACCTCAATTACACAAATCAAATGCAAACATACCAGTTTCATGAGCAACCATTATCATGCATCTTCCCAATACTGCGACTGGGGCTGCGGCTGCCATTGGGTTCTCTTCCACACTGCCTCTTTACCACACCTCCCTGCCCTATGCCCTATCCAGCATGCCTTTCATGTTATTTTATTACTTTTTAAATGCAGTCCCACAGTTCTGGTAATGCATTTTAAGTTTAAAAAAAAAAAGAAGTACAAAAAGAAAAGCAAATCAAACTGCTGGGGAATAGTAAGGAGGAGAGGGAAGGGGAGAGGAGTGGAGGGGGCCTGTGACACCAGATGACTGGCAATCTCACAACTGCCTTGGCAGCAATGTTTTGCACTTGAGGAGTCCTAGGACTTCAACACAAATGGGAGCTATTGACGGGTTCTCTTCCTTAATGAAAAAAGGCACCTGAGCATAGTAGTTTGAGTGTTGAACTATTACTCTGGAGACCAGGGTTTGAGTCCCAGTTTGGCCATGAAACCCACTGGGTGACCTTGGGCATGTCACATGCTCTCAGCCTCAGGGGAAGGCAATGGCAAACCTCCTCTGAACAAATCTTGCCAAGAAAACCCTATGACAGGTTCACCTTTGGGTCACCATAAGTTGGAAACGACTTGAAGGCACACAACAACAATGGCCACACTTCGCAGTCATAGCAGCTACAGACTGAGGCAATATTGTGTGCTAAATATTGTCAAAGGCACTATTTTAGGACTGTAATCATGGCTTAAAAGCCATGTGTAGTAATCTCCTAACTTGCATTCACAGGGAGGCATTGCCTTATCCTGCTATCAGTGGTGGCTTGTGGCTACCATATCAGTAAGGCAATGAATCTCTTTTGGGTTTAGGTCCATATATAAAAAAAGTATCGAAGATATTAAATCCTACCCCCCCCCCCAAATACATTGGACAGCTCATATCTATAGTGGAATCAGCATTCAGCTGACATGGGAACCATCAACCAATACTGCCTGCTATGACTCAGATGGCTAGATGGGACCACAGAATACTTCTTGTTTTCTGTTATATGTTGCAAGAGACAGTTAGCAATGGTGGGAAAGCTGGGTTCGATATATATATTTCAATCAAAGCTGATTAAGGCAGAGTGAATTGGAAACATGTTAAAGACTGGAGTGGTCTGAAACACCTTGTTGCCTCAGGTAGACCAGCAGATTCTGCCCCTGACACCACATTTATACCCATAAATCAAATTTCATAGCACTGGAATCTGTCTAAGTTATTTTAGCATCTGAGGTAGAAATTGCAGATATGTGCCTTCTAATCCATGGCAGTAAATGTACAATAAGAACAACTCATGAAAGCTGATGCCTTTTCATGATACCCAAAGCTGACTCACTAATAACTGCAGAGCTGGCCCTAAAAAGTATTGCCAAGGAGTTGGGTCTTGCCATTAACTTAATATTCCTACAACACCCTAAACATAAACTTCACTGGGGACAGCTTGTAAGAAATTCAAATGCAAGCTACACCCAACTTAGAGCCCAAACAACAACAATTATGATTATTGCTGGTGGCCCTTAGCAGGCCAGCATCAAATGTATTCCCAACAAATAAAAGACCACCAAAGTATTCTGGGTAACCTCTTTAGCTTGTCACAAAAGGTTGAACACCAACATTTACCACTCCTCAAGGTGAACACTGACCAGGATCTGCCACTGTGAGGGCTATAAATCCATTCCCACTCTTCCACTTTACCACTTCCATTTTTCTAGAACTGGGCCCTATCCCTTCAGAAGTTTGGCATCAATAGAGCTTCTGTTCAGCCTGGACTGGCTGCAGGAGGAGTAGCAATAAAATCAAGAGTGTTTTCCATACGGGGCTAAATACTCTAAAGACTTCAGATCCCATCTGATCTTGAAAACTATGCAAGGCCAGCTCTGGTTAGTACTTGGATGTAAGGCCACCAATGAATACCAGGTGCTGTAGGCTATATTTTGAGGAAAGGGACTGACAAAGCCACTTGTGAGTATTCCTTACCTAAGCAAACCTTATGAAATTCATGGGATCACCAGAAGTAGAGAGGTGGCTTGAAGTCACACACACACACACACACACACATTTTCCTCAGGCCCACTTGTTTCCCTGATTGACTCTGCACAAGGGAGAGGGCTTTCTTATCAATGATGCTCTAGTTATGGAATGCTTTCTCCAGACTAGTTTGTCAGACACAATCCTGATGAAGAGGGTATTATTCACACAGGTGTTTAGAATAATTCAATCATTCAAGAATCACCTTGTCTCAGTTACGTTAAAGGTCTTCTTGATTTTGTGTGGTACATTTTTTGTTTTGCTGCATGCCTCCTTTAAAAGGGCAATATAAAGGATGGAATAAAAAAAAATCTTTCAGAAAGGAAATAAAATTGATTGGAGGTAGGAGGCATGAGCTCTGTGACCTACCAGTCTGGATAGTTTTGTGCAATTCCAAAATCCTGCACACACCCATGTGAACGTTCAGTCAAAGCCAGTACTCCTTCTCTATGGGTGGGGTGGCTTCACTTGCACACAAGACTGTCCCTCAAAATCATATCATATGATGGTGTGTTTGGTAGAATGGCTGGAGGCATTATCCTGCAAAAGCAGATGTGTTCTGCTATCTGCCTGAAACATACTCATGTTCTTATTGTTTGCAAGATCTGATGCAATTGTCTGATTATTTAAAGAGTAATAAACAACTCATTGTTGGCCAAAACCCACATCAAGGTGAGAACAAGACAGTATCTTGAAAGACTCATGATGGAAAAACGAAACCCAAATCAGTCCTGCCTTGACAAGCAGAGGTTTTGCCTCTGAGGCCTCTTTCTCTACTACACAAATTATGAATCACATTCTTTACATTCAGCACTCTTTCTAAGTGATCTGAGAGGAGTTAAATGAGAACATATCCAGATTTGCACTTCTGGATGAATATGCAAACTGAAACTCAGTTAACTTTCAAAATGGAATTTTCAGTAGAGTTTTCCAATTAAAAACAATGCATGCATGTAAATTGGGGAAAGAGCACACAAAAACCTATACATTAAATGAAGAATGCATCATATTCAAATAATAATGCTTGCAGAAGTGTATATGTTAAGTCAAAATTTATATAAACATGCCAATTTTAGGGGAAGCACACCAAAATGTATACAAATTTGGCAACAAATGTTTAGGCTTTAAAATATGCTCAAACATCCGGATAAACCAAACATAAAATTGGAAAAATTGGGAATTAAAAAAATATCTGAATGGATAGATTTATCTATCGCTAACGCTTAATGCTATACTTTTTTTATTCAGTATCTATACAGCCCAATTTATCATCATAAATTTCTACAAGTCTGTCTGTTTTCTCCTTCTAACATTGCATAGGATCTTTATTCACAGAACATCAGTTCCTGGAAGCTTGCAATTATCTGTCTTTCACATTATATCCTCCCTGAGTTTTCCATTCCAAAGTAATCCTACATGAAGATTGCATTTATTCCAGTTTCTCATTACACAACAATCTCTGGTTGCTTCCCAGTTTATTGGGTTAAAATGATATTGTACCACAGTATTTTAATATTTCTGACATTCATTAGTATGTTCTAGGCTCTTACATGCAATGGCTTCAGATTAGCTTGAACTCTTAAGATGCAGCATTGTGTTGAGTGACTAAATTTCAAGCTGCTCAGCTTTCCAGACACTCTGGGCTTTTGCTCAGTGAACATTCCCAAAAGATCATATACATCCTGGCTTCTGCAAGACAGAGAATGTGAAGGGACATAAAACAAGAATAAGGCAATTATAATCCTTCAAAAGTTGTTGGCCTACAACCATCACACTAGGCAGCAAAGCCAGTGAAAAGGCACAGTGGAAGCTGTAATTCAGGAAAAGCCAGAGAACCACAGGTTCCCTATCCCTGATATCTATCTTTGCTACATATATTTTGCAGCTAGAAATAAATGCCAGTTTTCCAGAAAGGAGACAGACTGCAGAGGACAATTCAAACCAGAACCTTACTTTTGCTCTGCTGTTTTTTGAGGCTCTATTTTCTTCATCATAGTATGCAATAAATAGCAGTGCCAACAGCCTCACTGGCTATGGTTTGCTGAGTGCTGTAATCTAAAAAGTAACTTTTCCAAGCTCTGAAGAATAGTCATGGATGGAAATATGCCAAGGTATTTCCCCCAAAGCTCTACCTTTTTCTGAATGCCTTTCTCCATGATTTCATAGCAGTGTAGCAGAAATGGAAAATAAACTATTCTTCATGCTCTCCAAACTATTATATAGCTGTGGATGGGAGGAGACAGGTTGATTCAATGGCCAGGGATTGTTGCATGCAAGAGGTAGTGAATACCTCCCACTGCAATGACTATAGGAAGATAGCCACAGCACTCTCCCTATATCACCCATAAGATGCTCACTAAGATTAAAGGTGCCATAATAGTCTTTGCAGTCAGAAAACAAAATACTATAAAGTATAAGTCTGAGTCTTTGCCTGTACTTTTTTCAACTTCTTGTGTTGTTGGGGTTTTTTTTAGTGTTGATCCCTGAGTTTTTTCATTATTTTTTCTCTCATCACTTTCTCATTAGGGGGGTTCTCACAATCCCCTTTCATTTTAAAAACATGCATGAAATGGTTATGGGATAATGTTGACTAAGCCTTAACGACACTGATTCTCTTCCACTATATAATATTCTTATCTTCCAAGAACGTCAAGTCCCATGGCACATTCTGTAATGCAATCTTACCCCTAACTTTCTCATCACTCCCTCTTATGCTTACAATCTGGTTAGGGTGTGGGGAAGGAGAGGTTAAAATACCAAAAGAGTATCAGGCAAATATTTTGATAAGGGATCCTTGGAAAGTCTTCTAAGGATAGAGGAAAGAATCATTTGGTTTGCATTTTATTGTAAATATACCTAATTTTCAGAATCAGCATTCAATACAGGAATATTTACACTTCTCCAAATGTTATGGGGAAATTCTATATTCAAAAAATGTGTACAAAAAAGTATATTTTAGTGTAAGCAATGTGAAAAAAATACTTATGTGCGGCTGCATGCAAAAAAAAGATGCATATTAGGAAACGTTTGCACATATCTAAATGGGTAGAAATGCACACGTATTTTAATGCAGATTTTTTTTTAAAAAATAAAATGATTAGAAACTGATGTAGAAATATGATGAAATGAACTTAAAGGGGGATCCTATACTGCATAGGTATAACTACCATGGTCCCATCCTATGGAATCCTGAATTGAGAAAGAAAGGGTTCTCTGCTAGAACTCTCCTGAACTATAGCACTAGAGCTCTCTAGCAGAGAATACAAAGCACCTCACCAAACTATAGAAAAGCTCTGTAGTACACAATTGCATGTGTTTGGTTGATCTGCTGTGTCAGAAAAGACCCCTGTTGGACCTTACATGGCCTAGGGCTGGGGTCAGAATGTGTGGGAAGCATTTGAGGTAATTTAACAACAACAACAACAAAAACAACAATTACAAAGATTTTTCAGGAGGTGCAGCACAATATGGCATGGTACTGCTGGTTGCAGCCTTCCAAGGTCACTGGTGGACCAATGCAGCTTCTCCCAAATCCTGGCAGTTGTCCAGCCCTGATATTTGTTGTTGTTAACTGCCCTTGGGTTGGCTTCAACTCCTAGTGACGCTGTGAATGAGATGTCTCCAAGCCCTGTACTCATCTACTTTGCTCAGGTCCTGTATGCTTAGGACTGTGGCCTCCTTTATAAAGTCTATCAATCTGGTATGTGGTCTTCCTCTCTTTCTACTGCCCTTCACCTTTCCTATCATTATTATCTTTTCATCTTTTCTAGTGAGTCATATCTTCTTCTGATGTGGTGGAAGTATGACAGCCTCAATTTAGTCATCTTGTCTTCCAGGGATAGCTCAGTCTTAGATATACACCTATAAATCCCAGGATTCCACAGAACAGGGCCATGATAGTTGAAGAGACATCAAATTGATGCAATTGTAATATTGAAAAACACGTGCATCCTATTCACCAGTTACAATGTCATGAGTTAGACCTGGGACATCACAACTGTTTTGTGTCTTCATCTGGAATTATGGCACAGGTTTACATGGCCAGTCCCCTTCCACCAGCAATCAATGCTGCATGGAACAAGAGCAGAAGCACCCTTCGACATAGCCTCACTAACTGGCAAGCTAGATCTGGTTAAGTCATCCCACAAGCAGCACAGCCCTCTGTTCACTTGGGACAGCCTTTAAAGTGGTTTTCAGGGGTCAGATGAGGAGTTAAAATGTAGCTATAACATTGTGGCTATGTGTTTGATGCAGGATGTCAACCAAAGTCAGGCTCTGAAAAAACAACAACCAGGAAACAAAGCAAAACTGAAATTTTATGGTGCTGGCTATTCCTAGAGTCTTCCTCATCTTCTCACAGCTTTTGGGTGCTGATAAGTGAGGTGAGTAATTGAGAGCCAGCATGGCATAGTGGTTGAAGTGTTGGATTATGATTCTGGAGATCAAGATTTGATTCCTGCTAAGCCATAGAAACCCACTGAGTGGCATTGGGCAACTCTCAGTCCCAAAAACCCCCATTATAGGTATGTCTTAGGTCACCATAAGTTGAAAACTACTTGAAGGCACGCAAGAAAGATGGAAATTATTCTATCCCACATCACATAAAATTTGTCATTTAATTTTTAATTTCCTTTTTGCAACACTAGGTCAATTGGGTTCTGAGACTCCCAAGAGGTGGGCTTTACTCAACAGAAATCAATGCCCTAGGAGTCACCACCGGACATCTACTTCCTAGAATGGAGGCTTCCCAGTTTGCACTGAGTGAATTATGAGAACCATGCAGATGCATAGCCAGATTTCCATTTGAAGGCACTTCTTCCCCCTCCTGTTCACTCCTCAAGGAACAAAGACATGCAAAAGTATAATCCTTTGTTCTGCTGCCAAATGCCAGAGATTTATCATCATAATTAAAGGAACAAATTGTCAAAAGAGAGAGCAAAAGAGAGGGAGGGGTGGAGAGAGAGAGAGAGGGCCAGCATCCTTATATACAGATAGATTTCTTTATCTTCTAGGAAAATTCTCAGTTTACATTTCAAATGAGGACGGGAAAAATAAGATTATATATTTTGAAAGTCCTAGGGGCAAGTAATTAAATGTAAAGCTCTGAATTGTTCCCTGCCAAACACACCTGAATGTGACTTTCTAATTTCTCAGTGTGTTGACGTTATTTAAATTCCTTTCTCACTGGAAATGCATAGCTAGGTGCTGAAGCTATATAGCCTCCAGAAAATAAAGTCTTGTTTAATAATGTGAATGCATAAATGCCATCAGGAAATGTTTCAAAGCAAAGCGGAGGTAAATTTAGCAGAACGGACCTCTTTTCCAACATCATATGTTCTATTGGTTGGGTAACTCAAAGGAAGGGAAAGGATTTCCAGGAAGAAAAATTGTGATAAGGATCCAAAAGGCTGCATCTTATAATTTCCATGTGAAATACTCCAGAGCTCATAATTTGCATATGTAAGACCCCAGGGTAAATCCCAAAACCTAGAGAGTTCCTGCCAGTCAGTGTCAACAGTACTGGCCTAGATGGACAAATGGTCTGACTACAGCTTACAATTTTACATTTTCCCTTTTCGGAATCTGAGAGCTGTAGTCCAATCCCCCCCCCCCCCACTGCTCAACATGGTTCAACAGAAGGCAGCTTCCTAATGTCCTCAACAACAACAACAACAATATTATTTTTATCCCGCCTCTCCCATAGGATCGAGGCAGCTTACAACAGTATGTGTATATTTATCTCCTAGTTCCTATTAGGAGAAAGGATGAACTTTTCCTAGCCTGCCCATCCTTCTTCTGCCCTACTCTTTGCACATGTGTAGTTCAGTGATCTTCTGGAACACTTTAGCACAAGTAAATCCAGGAGTGAGGATAATCCAAAGTGTTTTGCTACAGACACAGAACACTGGTCCATTTAGCACAGTACTATCTACATTGTGGTAATGTGATTCCCCTAACCCTGTCCTTCACTACTCTTGCTGTTTAGTGGTGAAAAAAACCCACACACATTTAAACCTTATATTTTTGTGCAACAAGAAGAATCACTTTTTAGGATGCTCATTTGTCTGACATCCTTTGTTTTGACATTAAAATTTTTTTTCTCTGCTGTTCACTCTTCCACAAACATATTTTGGTGGTGTGTCCATGGGGTACTGTGGCCTGCTGAAGAAATTGTCCACATATGCTCCACACTGACCGATAAGGAGCTTTCAAGGGTTTCAGTTGAAATAATCTTATTCTCAGCATCACCTAGAGTTGTCAAAAACTGAATATGCACCTCTTCTGTAGCCAAAACCATGTACTCAGCCTGCAAGCTACAGCTCTCCTTGTTGGTAAAAAGAGAAGGAAGGAGGAAGCTTTACTTATTTTTGATATATTAAAATATTTTTATCCCATCATTTTATCTTGACATCTCAGGGCAACAAACTATTAAAACAATATAAGCCATTTAAACCATTCCAATATTGGCTTTTATTGGGCATCCAAGAGCATCACAGTCAAAAAAGAGCTCTCTTGTGTTCTCCCCTATTGCAGTTGCCCCACTAGTGGGACAGTGAGGAGGGCCCCTGTGGCAGATTTCTACCTTCAGACAGGAATATGTAAACACACCTTCAAGTATTCATGTTCCAAGCTTTGAATGCCTTGATCAGCACCTTCAGTTCAGCCCAGAAGTGAGTTTGTGGCAATGCACAAAAGAAGTGGCTTTAGTAGATGTTAGCAAAAGAATTGGTTCTTAAGCTGTAAGAACCAACATTAAAGAATTGGTTATAGAACTGTAAGTGAACCCATGGGCAATGGGAAGTTACCTTTGGTGGCAAGATTCCTCATGTCCTCAGAAACCTGCAGGAGAAAAAAAATATTCCACATATCATTTTGACAGAATGGTAGCAACTTGCCTTTGGTATACCTGTTCTCCTCAAACAGTCTGCTGATAATAACAGTCAGATTGTCTGTCCTGACATGTCAAGAAACATTGTAAAGAAAGCAAAGTCCTCTTTGATAAGGAATTCACATTCCTCTGTAGCCACCCTGGAAGGTCTATGAGTTTATTTTCCTGTTCTCTAAGGGCCTGGTGCATCTGTATGGTATAATACATTAAGATGAGTCAAATGAATTCCCATTAAATTCTGTTTACATTTCTTACAAAATGAATGTTACAAGTGATAAATTGGAACATGTTTATTTTGGTTATGCCATGCCTACCCATTTGTCACTAATCCACAGTAGACCCGTTTAGAGAGAATGAACCCATAATAAGAAGGAAGAGTAGGTTCCTTGAAAATGCTCATCAATAATGGACATAGGATAGTGGACTGAAAAGGCACCTAGGCTACTGTTCCACACTATGTAATCATTGCATTATGATTCCATTTTAACTGTCATGGCTGCATCCTGTAGAATCCTGGAGTTTCTAATTTGGTGAGGTACTAGAGCTTTGTGGCTTTGTGTAGGGATCTGCACTATAAATCCCAAGATTCCACAGGATTAAAACCATGGTGGTTAAACTGGAATCATAGTGCTATAAATGTACAATGTGAAAGGCCCCAGGTCATGAACATTCTTGATGATACTAATAGTGAGACAGATTATATATCTAGAAAGATAATAACAATAATTATTAATTAGCAGATGCAAATCTAAGACCACTTTTATTCTCTTTTTTGGTGATGCATTTCCTTTTTTATTTTTTTGATTTACAAATAGCCAAATCATTTTTTTTTTAATTTTTCTGACTGTGTGTCATTTTGTGGCAACTCAGGTAGTATCCAGTGGAAGCTACCATTTTCTTTACAGTGTGCATTTCCCTCCAGATACCCAAGGATAACCCAACATTACAACAGTCTCAGAAAATAAAATGGCACCCTCCAGAATGTGGCTACTGAAATCAGTTCTGCAGATGCCACTGTCACAAACAGCTGGGAGTGGGAAGCATTTTTTAAAAAGCACACAAACAAATATGAGTAATGATAATGAATATAATTTAAATAAATGAGTAAGGGGAAATGTAATTTAAAGGAATGAATAATAACAGAAAGGTAGCTTTTAGAAATGAAAACAAATGGGATTGTGACATTAAAAAATAGGCACAGCTCTGCCATTCTTCTGACCCATCTCTTCTACAGATGAGCCTGAAGAAAAACTAGGGAAAGAATAATGGAGGAAGGAAAGATTCCTTAGAAGAAAGCAGCTATGTTTTTCCATAGGTCCCAGGGGGACAGTGGTAGCTACATTTATATATTTAGATGCATATTTCCACATCAATGGGGAGGTTTTAGTGTAAACTCTAATAGAGCTAGTCAAAATAGCTTTAGTACCTTGAATACCTTCTTTAAACTTTAGATTAAAATCCAAAATAAATTTACTGCCCTAAGTGAACCTGCAAGAAAGAAAAAACACTTTACACTTTGAAATAGAACACTTTCTTCAAGTTACCTCAGACCCTTTCTGGAGTGGCATGGGGTTGAGAATCATAGTCTTGTCTAAATGTTATTGGGGTTGGCTGCTAAACTCAAATTATTCTTTGTAAGTGTAATGTCTGAGAAGGTTCGATGGTAGTCTGTTTTATAAAATGGTCACATAAGAGAAATTGCAAGACACTAGGAGTGAAACCAGGATGCATCCAGACTGATTGGAAAGTCCCAGATTCTGTTCCTCTTCTTTCCAGTTTTATACTGGATAAATACATTTTATTTATTTATTAAAGAAATTCCCTGGTTTTGTTAATGTTGTTTCTTGTTGTTTTTTTTTTTAAAGATCCATGCACATTTAGTTTATCTTGGGATCTTTTATTTCACTTTGGTATGATCACAGACCTTGGTCTGTGATCATACCAAGAAGTGACATAAAATATCCCAAGATAAACTAAATGTGCATGGATCTTTAAAAAAAACACAAGAAACAACATTAACAAAATCAGGGAATTTCTCTTTTTTAAAAATCAGTGTGAGGGAGAATATACACTGTAGAAATAATGCTGTTTGATACCAGTTTTGCTTCCAGGGGTCCATCTGAAAGAATACTGGGATTTGTAGTTTTGTAAGGCACCAGCACTTTTTGGCAGAGAAGGCTAAAGGCTCTGTAAAACTACAGATCCTAGGATTCCATAGTATGGAGTTACAGAACATAAAGTGGTGTCTAAGTGCATTATTTCTACTGTGGTCAAACACTGATCAGAATGGAGATTACAGTCAAAAAATCAGAAGAAGATTAGGAATGGAAAGGCATCCATGAAAGAACTAGGCAAGATTTTAAAGTGTATAGATACACAGCTCAACACTAAAGTCAGAATCATGTAAGCCATTGTATTCTCCATTACTATTTACGGGTGTGAGAACTGGACAGTGAAGAAAGAAGATAGGAAGAAAATCAACTCATTTGAGATGAGGTGTTGGAGAAGAATGCTGAGGATACCGTGGACAGCGAAAACTACAAAGAAATGGGTTCTAGAACAGATCAAGCCTGAACTCTCTCTGGAAGCTAAGATGATCAAATTGAGGCTGTTATACTTTGGCCACATCATGAGAAGGCATGATTTATTCAAAAAGAAAACAATGCTAGGAAAAGTAGAGGGCAGTAAAAAGAGAGGAAGACCACATGCCAGATGGTTAGACTCAATCAGGGATGAAGGGCCTGAACCTACAAGACCTGAACAGAGTGATTAAGGACAGGGGATCTTGGAGATGTCTAGTCACAGGGTTGGCATGAGTTTGAGTTGACACAAAGGCAGTTAACAAAAACAGATGCACCATAGGTACTCTTAAAGACAGGCTTTTTCTGCAGAGAAATCTATTGCAACCGAAAGTTACCTTATTTGTGCCAGCAAAATAGGAAATTATGATATGGACATCTCAGCCAGTGCTAAGAGCACCTGAACTGGCTGTGTATTAGTTAGAATTTTGCCCTTACAGGGATTTAAATCTTCCTCTGAGAACCTTTGTTCTGGTAACTTTGTAGGACTGCTGACTAATTCATATGCTAATACACAGTAAATAAGCCAAGAGGAAGAAAAGTATCAAGTATACCATTTGCATGTCATGTAAGAGGCCCAGCAATTATGCTGGCAGGCTAACTCTCAAGATCAAAAGGCCGCCTACCTTTATGTTCTTCTCTTTTGTTTCGTTTCTTAATAAATTTCTGCTCCAATAGCAAAGGCACTGATACCTCCACTGCATAAATGAAATAATGCTGTTTGAGTGGTTTTCGAAATGACTGGAGTGGCTTTAAAATGCAGGAGATAAAAGTAGAGGCAGAAGGAGAAGACGAGAAAAGGCTTCTTATCTGAGTCTACCTTTCCTTTCTTAGAATAAGGAGCTAGGCAAATTGCTTGAGAGCTCCATGGGGCAGGAATTTGTTTTCTGCATTTTTAAGCTGAGCTAGTATACAGGTCTCCTTTGGCTTCAGCACTTCTTCAAATTTTGCATTATAGTTACAGGCTAAAACCATGTGCCATATGTGCACAAATATGCATATTTAAGGATAAAATACATACCAAAAGCATATTTTTAAAGGGAGAACTACAGAAATTCACATTTTAATGCTTTTTTTTTAAAAAAAGCCCAAAATATTGTGCATTGATACAGAAACAGGATAGAACAAAAATCCTCACATGAATGAGGACATAAAAAACTGAGGGCTTGCCTACATGGCTGATGTACCTTGAATTACCCCCAGTCTCACTGCATCCTGTTTATATGATGCAGGGCCAAATCTCCAAATTGAGCCTGGATTGTCTTCACAAGGCCCACGCCTGACTGAGGGCTGCTTCCTCCTAACCCGCATTTAAATAACCTACCTTTTGCTGTGGGTTTTCAGCTCTCTTCACAGCAATGGCAGTTGCTGCCTTCATATATGATACCTTATGAGCCACCTGGTGGTATCACTTTGGGCACAAGTCAGTCTGAGGTCAGAACAAGGTGCCCAGCCATGTTAGCATTGCTGGGAGCCTTGTTCTGGCCTCAGTTGAGGTGCCAGGCAGCAAACCGCATAGGGACCAGTTGAGAAAGCACCTTCCCATCATTCACTGGAAGAGCTGAAAACCCATACCAAAAGAGAGCAGGTAAAGGGAGGAACAGAATCATAGAGTTGGAAGAGACCTCAAGGACCATGAAGTCCCACCCCTGCCATGCAGGAATACACAACCACAGCACCTCCAACAGGTGGCCATCCAGCTTCTGTTTAAAAACTTCCAAAAAAGAAGACTCCACCACCCTTCAAGGAAGTGTGTTCCACTATCGAACAGTTCTTACCATTAGGAAGTTCTTCCTAAGGTTGAGTGTTAGAATCCTGATGTATTCTATCAGATGTATTGTAACTGTGGATGCTGGGGGGATGGGTTGTGCTTTAGCTTGGCTTTAGAGATAGTGATATGTAGTGCTAGGCTGCACCAGGTGTGGGCTAGCTGGTGTCCTTGAGGATCTGGCTTGCAGAGGCTGGAAATGCAGTTTCGTTTCTGTGAGAAGAGCAGCTCAGGGAAAAGGAATGGAGGATGGGAACTAATGAAGGGAAGGAGGGGTCCTGTTGCGTGGGCTCTTGCTAGGGGTGGAGCAGTTTGGTTCAGGGGGGAATTTATGCATTGGTTTGGCTGGGAGGGGTCAGTCTCAGCTAAGAAGCTGAGTGATGTGGAACTGCTGATTCTGGAACTATCAATAAAGTGCTGTTGATTTATCAATCAAGCTGACTGGTTGATTGTCCAGGATTCTGGTCTCGCACTCTGACATTGAGACCAGATCACTTTTCCTGAATTCACATCCAGAATACTCTGGGGGCTGGCTGGACTGCTCCAACTGTAAAGGCATTCAAGAGAGGCTCTAGAAAACGTGCATGAGAAAACTACTTTCTTCTTGGGGGAAAATAATAATAATAATAATAATAATAATAATAATAATAATAATAATAATAATAGGTTCAGCCTAAAACTCAGTGGATTCATCCCATCACTGTCAGTGGAATCACCAGCTGCCTTGGGCTTTTCCAGTATCAAGGGAGATTTCCTCTATCTCCCCAATTTGCACAGTTCTCATACCCATATGAACTAGGCACACCACTAAGGTGGGAGAGAATTCAGCCTCTTGGCTTCTGCAACAAATGCAGTAACATTATGTTTCTCTTCTCAAGATAATTCTGTGACGAACATCACACCACGCAACAAAAGATACTGTGCATGCATTGTGCCACTGCATTAGCTGTGCGCTTTTGCGCTCACTTTTCTTTGTAACTGGATGGCATATCAGTGGTTTGTTTATGCTGTGCTTAAAATCAGCTAAGCTCTTCATTTCTTTTACATTCAAGCAACAGTTTAATTCAAAGGCTCCTACACTTAGCTCGAAACCAAAGGAATTCCAGTTTCTCTTTAAACTGCTCATTAAACTTATTTTGAAAAGAGAAGGAGTTTAACACATGCACCAGCCATAGTAAGATCTGTGTGTGTGAGGGGTATGGTTCAAAAGGAAAACAAAACAAAACAAAAAAAAACAAAACCCTGAATTATTGAAACAAATAACTACTGTATGCTACTGTAAATGAACCCATTTTCCTACAAACAGGCAGAACAAAAAAACAGAAGCGGAGAAGGTGGGTGTGTGCATGTGGATTTGTATTTATTTATGAAGCTGAAATTTCTTTTTGGAGGAATAATTACAAGCAAATGGAAAAGAGGGGGGGAAAGAAAGAGAGAGAACACGACTTTAGCCTCTTGAGAAATAACCTTCAGATCAAAATTTGATAAGCAGTATCAAAAACAGTTGGAAAACCAAGTCATCTTGCTGACTGCAGCAT